>NW_005871099.1:2310727-2413239 GCF_000147115.1 Myotis lucifugus | reverse complement strand
GTTTGTTCCATCTTAGAGCCCTACTTTAAGTTTTTCATTGCTTGCTGGAAGAAGGTCAACATATAAAGGTCTGAGATTTGCTCCTTCCCCAGAATTTACCTTTTTTATAGAAATTATTATTATTTCAGTACTCTAGATAGGTACAAAAATATCTTTTATTTCCATAAAATGATATATGCCATGATTTTACTAAACTGGAAGGAGTCTCAACTTAGTGCACTATTGAGACTTCTTTTTCTACAGAGTCTCGAGAAGGTACTCAAGGTTTTTCCTACCCAGACAGAATATTTGGTGGGCCGATTCTCTGCTCTTTGATCCACACTCATCACTTCTGAAAGGACCTAGGTTCCAGGCTGCAAAGTCCCTCAACAGGTGGTCATCTCTTCGGTGTTTCCCAAACTTGCACATCAAGATTCGTACTGAGGCCGAGCAGCCTAGTGCCTAAGCATACCACACGGCATTTCCCTCATGATCACCTCCATGGAGTGGGGGAATAAGGAGGGTAAGTCCCCACTACTCCCAGGATGCTCCAGCTCCCTGGACCCTTCTGAGCTATGACCCTTCTTATCCACAAATTCGACTCCTACCTCTCCCCCTCAAAGCATAAACTCTCGCATTTTAGGTTTGGGAAAATAAAAGCCAGGAAGAGGGTTAATCTTTGGTAACTTCTTTCAGCCCACATATGCCCCCAAAACAAAGAATACTAAAGCCTGGCTACTTTCTGGGAATTTGGAAGTATGAAAATAGAACAACACAGAAATTAATATCCCATTTTAAACTATATTTCTTTCCCACCAAATAATAGAAAATTTTGATATTAAAATGCATATTTTGTCACATAAAGACTCAATTTTTGAGTCATATAGAAACATTCTTATCAATATTCTGTACCAACTTATCCTTGTAAATCTCTTTAATTTACAAAATATTTTACCATGTTATCTCATTCAACCCTTCAGTAAATCATACTGTTCTCATTATCTCTAAACATTCAAGTGCTATGATTATATACCCTGAAGGATATACTTAAGTCTAAATGGAATAGCTTATCAGATGGACCTGAGTTAGATTCCACCATTTATTAGCCTGATAATTAAATCCAATGACTATTTTCCTATTTTTGACACTTGTCAGAATTTATTTTCCTTGAAATAATTTTAATTATTTATTTAAAACATTTTTATGTTTTATTTTTATCCCATTCCTATTATTAAAAATTAATGGAAGTTCTGCTTTTATTTATTTCATCAATTCTCATCGAACCACTATTATCTCTGTATGTATACCTAATATCTAACTCACCTTTACTAAATTTTATATCCATAAAATATTTCCACCAATATGGTCATTAAAGATAAAAACAATATATTTAAATATGAGATTATTCACTCTTTTTCCATCTTCTGCTGGATCTCAGACAAATGCTTTATAAATTCTAAATTTTCTCTTTAGTGTAAGCCACATGAATGTTTTGTCATTTTTTTATATACAGTATATGATCCTTGTGAGGTAAAATTCAATTATCTTCACCCCTTTTCTCCTCTCTATTTCTTACCTTACCAATTTCACCCCAGTGATGAATATTAAATAATCATATTTAGGAGTTTTCATTTTCAAAATCAAGAAGTTTTTCTAGCTTAATCACCCGAACTATTAACATTGGCATGTCAAAACACCCTCCCATATTCTGCAGTAAATTTACTCATCCATTATTTTTGCAAAGTAAAGACCACAGTTTTATTTACACTGCTTGAGGTTACACAAGTGAATTCACAGAAAGTTATTTACAGTGCTTGAGGTTACACAAGTGAATTCACAGAAAGTATGTTAAAGAAACAGCCAGAGCCAAGAAAATCAACTGACTTCATTTATCTAATCCCTCTTCAATATTAAACACATGTGGCTATTGAATATGTAGGTCACCTATCAGTTGAAGTGCTGATACCTACATTCATAACTGTCTAATACAGATGATACGTGTGTTGATTTGAAATCCCTGCATTAAAGGACTGATCAAATTATTATTATCTTAAAATGGTTATTCTATTCATTTACCATAGCCTAACTTCTGAATTCCTATATGCTATAATATGAGTGAAATACATATACATACAGAATCAGGCAATACATTTGAATCATTTCAGCATTTTATATTTATCCTTTCCAAATAGGGGGAAATACAATTGTTGCTCTTTCTTCTTCACCTTTTGTTGACTCTTTAAACATCATGACATACCTTTTCCAAAAGTTAAACATAGTACTACATTCTAAATGTGAACAAGAAGTTACTATCTGACATTCCATTTATTTATCAAAGAAACACATGATTTTTAAGAAATTTTTTGCATGTGTTTTATATTATAGAATAGCCACCAGTTTCAGTATCTCACTTTCTATTATTACATTGTGACAGATTAAAAAAAAATATTTAAAATGAAGAAATAATATATCTCAAAATGGAATTCCTTCTCTTAACATTGTATTATCTACCCATCTGAGGATTATTTTTTTATTAAGTTGTTCTGATGAGTTGACTAGTAGAAGCTCCAAATATTTTGGGGATCATTCATCCTTGACATGGAATAGAACTAGTACATGTATACAAACACCTACAAACCAACTAGATAAATCTAAATATCCCAATAGAAAAATAGGCATGAAATATGCTTAGGCTTTCACAAAAGATGAAATGTAAATACAAATATGAAAAGTTTAACAACATAAACTGATGAACAAAAATAGAACCAGAGTCATAGAAGCATCGAATAGACTGTCCAACCTATGAGGGAAAGTGGGGGGTGAGGGGGTAAGAGATCAACCAAAGGACTTGTGTGCATGCATATGAGCATAACTAATGGACATGGATGGGTGGGGGGGTGAGGGCATGTGCTAGGGGTTGGAGGCAGCTGGGGAGAGGTCAATGAGGGAAAAAGGAGACTTATGTAATACATTAAACAATAACGAATTTAAATTTTAAAAATATGGTAAGTTTACAATCTTATTAGTAGTAAAATAAAAACAGAATTAAGGCCTCAATGAGATATTTCTTTAGACACATCAGGTTGGAAAAAAAATAAGAAACCAGATAAAACGAAGTGTTCATGAACATGTGAATTAAAAAGGAACATTTATACACTCATTTGGTAGGACTATAATTTGGTATATCTTTTCTAAAAAGTGTGAAATTACCTAAACATTCACATATTCTATGACCCAGCAATTCCACTTCTAACTATATTTCCTAAAGAAACTTGTATTTATCCATCAGAAGACATACAATAATATTTATAACATCATATTTCTAAGCTCCTAAAATAATGAAAATAGCCCAAATGCTTATCAAAAAAGGATGGCTATATAAATTTAGCATATACACACTATGTGGTAACATGCAGCAGAGAAAATGAATAAAATATAACTATTCTCAACAGTGTTAAAGATTCTTCAAAATGTAATATTGAGTTCCTAAAAACATATAACAAAAGAACACAGATTATGAGACTGCTTTTATAAAGTGAAAAAAAAAGGAAAAATAAACTATGATCTAAGGATATTTTTTTAAGATTGAGTTGGGTTTTAATATCCCCTCTTTGTTTTATTTTTATTTTTTATTTTTATTTATTTTTTTATTGGTTAAAGTATTACAAATACTATTACATATGTCTCCTTCCCCCCCGCCCCCCTTGACATTCCCCCTGCCTCCCTTATCCCCAGTGTCTTATGTCCATTGGTTATGCTTATATGCATGCATACAAGTCCTTCGGTTGATCTCTTACCCCCCCTCCCACCCCCCCAACCCTCCCCAGCCTTCCCGCTGTAGTTTGACAGTCTGTTTGATGCTGCTCTGCCTCTGTATCTATTTTTGTTCATGAATTTATAATGGTCTTAAGGAAGAGAATGAAACATAAAATAGAGGATGATAATTATCTCTTGGAAAAAATGAAAAGGTTGAGTTAGGGAAAAAGAATATGGTGTAGATGACATAGAACTGGGACTGTTCTAGATATTAAATTGAATAATAGGTTTACAGATATACATGTTTTGTAATTTATAATATAACTACTCATACTAAAACATTCACATACAAGAATGAATAGCAGAGGGCTCAGAGCTTTGTTTTTTTTAGACTTTTTTAAATAAAACATGACCAATAATAATATCAGGGAAGAGTTTCTCTAGTATTGACATTTGCGTTTTATTTTTTAAAAATATATATTTAATTGACTTCGGAGAGGAAGGGAGAGGGAGAGAGAGACAGAAATATCAACGATGAGAGAGAATCATTGATCACCTGCCTCCTGCATGTCCCCACACTGGGGGTCGGGCCCACAACCCAGGCCCGTGCCCAGACCAGGAATGGAATCGCCACCTCCTGGTTTACAGGTTGACACTCAACCACCGAGTCACGCCTGCCATTTCAGCTTTTGTGAAAGCTTGGCACTGTTCACATTTTGGACTGAATTTTTTGTGTATAGTAAACAATATCAATATATGATCGGAGAAAGCCTTGAGGTAAATACAGCCATTTAAAATTTTATTTTAAATTATCTCATTTATATGTGGAATCTATAAAAGACAAGGTCATAAAAACAGATAACAGACTGGTGATTTTCTGAAGCTGGGATGGAGAAATAGGTTAGAATAGTCAAAAGGTACAAATTTCCAGTTATAAGACAAAAAAGTTTTGAGAATGTAATATACAGCATGGTGACTATAGTTAACAATATTGCCAGGGGCAGATCTTGAGACTGCCAAGGCTCTATAATCGCATGAGCCAATTCCTTATACTTATAATAAGTTTCTCTCTCTCTTCACTCCTCCCCCCAATTTTCCTATTTCTTTGGATATCCCTGATTAATACATCTCCAAAGGCGCGCCATTCCACCTTGAGTAATAATTCAGGAAATAACGTATAAAAAAATACCAGCCTCAACTTTTCAAAGAAACATGTTTCATATTGTTTTAATTTCTAAGGTCTGGTACTAAGATTTTACTGAATAATTTTTTTGTGGTCCTTTATGCTACTGGTATTTGGTTTCAAAAGACAACTTAGGATAGTTTAAAGAACATTTCTTTAGTAATTTCCCTATAAAATGTAAACTGTGACATTTTGGGAAGAGAAATTAAGTTATAAAAATATACTTTTATCCACTTTTTAAAAGGCGCAGTTGTCAAATTATGAAGTAGGAAAAAATAATATCACCACTAATATTAGCAGCGATGTGTTCCAGATGGGTTTCTTAAATCATGGCTGCATTTCAGAGCCGAACTAAATATTTTAATACATTTTGATAAAAATATGGTTGAGAATCAAGCTGCCATGACAAACCACAATAAAACGAGATAATGATCCTTCTTTCATTCTCCTGCTAAAACTGGAAGAATAAAACTCTTATCTTTAGTGTAATGAGAAATGACTAATCATACCATGTCATGCAAAAATCAAATTTCAATAAATTCACAGTATTTTCTTTAACAAAAAAGACATACACCATAAACAAAATATAAGATTCTACATTCTGCTCTCCTTTTTGCTTTCCTTGAATTGGTAACTACAGGTAGCTCACCAGCTGAAAAAGATATTTTTTGGAACTTATTTATGCTCACAGGTTTTGAAGAAAGTATACATTTACCAGCTACCTGGTTAACTGATCATTGAAACCTACTTTGGCGTTTAATATCATAAATAAAATGCTGATAGTTATTGCTCTTCTTTGGTTGTATCACTTTCGATGTAGCAAAACAGTATTGGACTTTGAGCAATAGGACAAGTCCAAACCCTCGCTGGGGTGGCTGTGAGCGCTGGGACTTCAGGGGATGTCTTCTTGAGCCTTAGTTTCCTATCCTGTAACAAGGTACCTTGCCCAAAGGGCATTTGGCAGAACTGAAATATATATATTGGCACTGTGCCAAAATAAGAGTAATCGTTAATGGAAACAGTCTTGACAGTTTCTTTTTGTCCATATTTGTTTTAATATTCTAAGTTTTATTACTGTCAGGAAATAATACTTTAAAAACAGGGAAAATTGTGGTGTCACATATAGCTCACATATTATATATGTACAATAATTTGGTAATCCAAATGATTCTTGTCCATAGAAATGCAAATGTGTAGCCCTGACTGGTTTGGCTCAGTGGATAGAGCGTCGGCCTTCGGACTCAGGGGTCCCGGGTTCGATTCTGGTCAAGGTCATGTACCTTGGTTGCAGGCACATACCCAGTAGGGAGTGTGCAGAAGGCAGCTGATCGATGTTTCTTTCTCATCGATGTTTCTAACTCTCTATCCCTCTCCTTTCCTCTCTGTAAAAAATCAATAAAATATATTTAAAAAGAAAAAGAAAAGGGACTTCTTAAAAAAAAAAAGAAATGCAAATGTGTGTGATGTTGTGCAATTGATTATGCCTTGTGGATAGATAGGCTTTGCATCTATTTATAAATTCATTTCAAAACTTCTTATTCTCTATACATGTGGGTTCTTAGAATTCTCTTTTTAACTGTTTATAATGTCTTACTAGTTCTCTCTTTAATAATAGTTTAAATTAATATTTAACGTGTGTTCACTTAATATTTGTATGAAAGCCAGGACTTTGACTTTTAAAAATTTATTCTTTAAAATGGCTTGCTATTTTTAATATTGTATTTTTATATACCAATGAAATTTGCATACTAGGAAAGAATTTTTCAGAAGACTACTGTGAGTATAGTTTTTTGTTCCTATTATATTGTTTTAACTTTCACACTCAATAATCTTTTTGAAGTGTATAACAGAGTTTTAAACTTATGGATTGGAGTTAACCTATCTTGTCAATTATATAATACTGTTTTCTAAAGCGTAGTTTTTAAAAATATATAATAAAGATACATGATAAACTAGGATTTGATTTGGTAGAATTTCTTAATCTAGAAATCCTTAAGGAATCTATATGCACTAATCTGTGCACAAGGTTGTCCGTGTGAAAACAGAGGATAAATTGAAATTTAGTCATAGATTTTCAGTATGACAGATGTACGAACTTACCTTGATAACCAAAATAACAATCCCTTTCAAGTGAGCTTTAATCTTCCTCAAAATAAAATAGGAGTTTATTCAAAGGAAAAATCACCCACCGCTCTATTTTTCCTTATGATAAATTATTTCCTATGGGGTTCTTCTCTGATTCCCCGAGAATTTTGACTGCCTACTTCCCCGTTGAGCTTAAAAATAATTTCACGGTAGAATTTTCAGGTTTTTGCAAACACTTCTATTTTTCTCATTTCTGTTTTTCAATCTTGCCTGCCTCCTAATCTCTGATGATATTCTTTCCTCTGGTAGGCAATGTCATTCTTAACACCCTGCCCCTCAAGAACTCAATTGCTGCTCTGAATTAAGCTGCCTTTTGAAAGTATTTGCCCTTTGCAAGAGCCTTATTACACAGTCTCCTGAGCTCTCACAGTAACTAGCCGATAGCATTTCCAATTCACTCTGGAAATTGTGTGCCCATCTCACCTGCAGCGGCATAATGACAAACTGAATTTAAAAGTTAACCTATTCATTTGGGCTAAGAATTCCATCAATATGCTAACAGGAGCAATATTTTCTGATACCCTAAAGCTCATGTACATAGCATCACTGATTTTATAGTAAATACAATAGAAAATAGAGACAGCTTAGATAAGTGGGGAAGCATACTAATTAATATCTGAGGATTGAATTTCTAAGTTTTTAGCCCTAGAACTCCTCTTGAAATAAAACTGTACAAAAATACCGATACCGTCAAAGCTTACTGACCTGGAGCCTGGTAGGGAGGGGACATGTAGTCCGTGGCTTCTATCAGGCTCCTATGTACACAATACGAACAGTAGAACACCAGGGAATAACTCAGCATATTAGTCATAATTCATCAGTCTGCCATTCAGCATTTTAGTTAGAATTGAATATGCATATTTGAAATGAAAATCTTCCCAAGAAAATATTTGGAAAGCGTGTTTTTAAAAGAATAATCTAAAACCACAGTTTCCTTGATCTTAATTTAAAGTTGAAAACTTTATTTTGGAGGACAATTTCTGATTACATTTTTTGTGATTTTTTTTTCTTTTTTGGTTAAGAGTATTAAATGGAAAAGGGCTTGAGTTTTCTGAGCCCTGACCACGAACTGCATTTCTACAGTGCAACTGAGAGTGAAGTTGTCGGCATATTTTCCCGTCTAGCTCTGGCTCCTGCCAAGAAGCATTCAGAATCACAGGTTTACATCCAGGGCCATAGCCAGTAGCAGCCGGAGTGGGCTTTCTAAGATCTCCTTTTTCAGCTGAATATATAAGATGACCACTATAGCGGGAGCACCACCTTAGAAAGACACATTCTACCCAACTATTCCTTGAAACTCACAGATACTGACATTTAAAACAGGATATCCAAAGGATCTTCCTTAGAGAACCTAGTCCATCTGCAGCAAAGGGAATTGGGTTGGTTTCAGATGGCAAAAATGACTTTTGCAACCTTTACACGTGACTATTATTTGCAACCTACTCCAAGAAAAGAAGCCTTTAGGTTCTAGAGTGAGCTTCTCCGATCCTTAGACAGCCTACGGAGGGAGTAAACTGTCATCGGGGACAATGTTACAGAAACAGTGATGAACAAGAGTTAATAATCCAAGAAGAGGAAATAAAACAGAGCTAATTTCCTTGCCCAGGAAAGTCATCGGAAACAGACCATGCTCTCAAGGATGGTGTTACACCTTCTCAGCTCTCCCCTCCTCTCTATTTAATGACTTCCTTGTTTATTCCTGGTTTCCACTTTCTCATGATTTTGGTGAAATCAGTTCACTTCATAGCTCCAGTTTCCACTGGACAGGCATCTTCTCTGTGTCATCATTCAGATTCCTGAGACTGAGAATCCGATCCTTAGACAGCCTACGGAGGGAGTACACTGTAATCGAGGACAATGTTACAGAAACAGTGATGAACAAGAGAGGTAAAGTCCTTGGCCTCATGGAGCTTGCAGTGCCATGATTATCACTTTTAATAGGGCATAGTCATTTAGAGGCAGCAGGGGTGTAGGAAGGGCAACTTTTTTATGAATGGGCTGGATGCAAAGCAAGCAAAGAAATAAGTCCCTCGAACACACTGTCTGTAGCTTTTTTCTTTGATTATTGTTTCGCCTCTGCCACGATCAGTTTTGCTTTTATTGTTTTGATGACTTTTCTACTCAAAGGCTACTCACAGACATATGCCAGTGGGCTTCAGTGTGGTGCAACAGCAGCATCCGGGAATTTACTAAAAATGCAAACTCTAGGGTCTTACCCCAGGCCTACCTAATCAGAAACTCATTTTCACAACATTCTGATGCATGGTAATGTAGAGAAACTCTGCTCTGTGCCATCAATCCAAATATGTCTGTCTACTTTTTCTACCTGCCTCCTAATAACTTCAATGATTTCTTTGTTCAATTTTCTCTCAATACTTGAGCCGTATGAAAGTATAAATACATAACTGTTTAAAATTTTCTCATCCTTATTTAGCCTTTCTTTGTCTAAGCTCAGAAAAACTCATCTATATTATTTTTCCTCTTGCCCACAGGAGTCAAAGATGCTAATTAACTCATACTTGGTATCTGGAATTGTGCCTAAACTCACCAAAAAATAAATGTAATCTATCAATCTTAAACTTAATATGACAGCAATTCAACTAGATTCCCCATTTTTCCCTTCATTTTCAACAAATCTAACCTATGTATGATAACAGTGCCAAAATAAAAGCTGTCAAACTTCCTAGAACCTTGGCAGTATAATAAAATACAGAATTAAAATATTATCTCTCAATGGGTGGTGAATAACTTTCTCTAAAAAGCACTTGCTTTATATAGCCTCTGAAAATATATTTTGCAAATAAAGCCATTTTAAAAAATGAAATGTAATCTGGAGGAAAACTATATTCCAAGGAGCTTTTTGTTTTTGAGATTCAATTGTTACAGAAAAAAAATACATTCATAAAACTGCATTCCTGGGATGCCATGCCCAGGTCTTTCTGGGTATTCTCCACACTGTACTATTGTAAGTATATTTCAAAAGGTTTTCCATTAATATATCACTCCCATCTTTATTAAAATATTCTTTAGTAAAAGTTTTTATTCTTTAGTCACTATTGTTGCTTAATAATTGCTCAATTAATTATTTATGCAATCTCTTTCCTTCAACTGTCACCTCCATAAAAATAGGAAATTGCCTTTTTACCTCCTATCACTTCAGCACCTGATTCAGTACCTTGTCCACATTTGCTGTTCAATATGTTTGCAGGAATGATGCAACAAAAAGGTAATAATCTTGTGGTTGGCAAAAAAGAACCAACATTCTAATAAAAGGCTTAGAAATCATTGTGACCTCAAAATATTTCCCAGGGAATGGACAGCAAATGCATAAAGAATGTCTTTTGTGGCCTGGCCATTTGGCTCTGAAGGGTTTGATTCCACATTCCCCAGCCCTAGGAGGGGCACGTGTCCTGTGGGAGGCAACCAATGGAAATGTCTCTCTTATGTTGATGTTTCTCTCTCTCTCTCTCTCTCTCTCTCTCTCTCTCTCTCTCTCTCTCTCTCTCTCCTACCTTCCATCTCTCTTCTTTCCTTTCCACTCTCTCTAGAAATCAATGGGAAAAATATTCTTGGGTGAGGATAAAAAAAAAATGTCTTTTGTGACTCATTATCAATGAGTGTATATAGGTATCCAAATACTTATTTGGTATCTGAGCTTTAATATTGCTTCTGTGGGAGACTTGGAGAGCATTGCTGCTCCAGCTTTCTTGCCTACAGGCTACAGAATATCTAAACAGAACAAACAGCTGTCAGTGTTTTTCTCACTTGCCAGGGGGCACATTTTATGACCTTCTTTGGAATTCTTCTTGCATTTAATCTTCTGAACAGGAAAGAAGTTCCTCCTTTTACTGCTGTGAAATAGCTTCTCTACATCATTTCTTTTAAAAAGTTGTTTTTCAAAGAATTTTTTCTTATATTATTATTTATTAATCATTATATTATTTTCTTTTTCCTTGAACTTTTAAAATGGAATTTATTGCAGTGACATTGGTTCATAGAATTATACAGGTTTCAGGTAGAGAATTTAAAATATTACTATCATTCAGTTTTGTGAACACATCTTAAAGTTGTTTCTGATTTATACACTTCCTTACTTAACCAATGTTTTCACTTTTTTTGTGCTAAAAACACCTAACTCATTTCATCTTTCCTCATATGCTATATTTACAACCTTATAACCAATCATGGATTCTCTTTCGGACTTTCTCATGTTTTTTAATACATGGACTTACTATTTTATCATGCTTCACACATATTAGCTTTTGGCCCATCATCTTATGCAAGCTCAAATATGACCAAATGTGGTACTGACTTCTTTCCCTTCAATAGCAGTAAAATACTGGCTTGTTTTAGCCTGCTGTTCCAGGAGGACCATCTCCTTCCATTGTACCTTAATAGCTATCCTGCAGTCTATGTTGGTAATGTTAATTATTTATCTCTACATATTTATCTTTTCTAAAGTCTATTGTGTTTTGAAGAACTACTCTCCCCCTTCCCATTCTGCCAATATCATTTTATATTTATCTTGGCTTTCCAGCATATTGACATATCTCTATATATATAAAAGCCTAAGCAACCGTCAGACCATTCAACTGTTTGACAGTTCAACTGGTAGCTATGATGCGCACTGACCACTAGGGGGCAGACGCTCAATGCAGGAGTGGAAACCACAGGCATGATGAATCTCAGAGGGAAGTGGGGAGGGGGGAGAGCAGGAAGAGATTAACCAAAGATCTTATATGCATACTAGAGGCCCTGGCCTGCAAGGATTGAGCCGAAACTGGTTCTCCAACATCCCTGAAGGGTCCCAGATTGCAAGAGGGTGAAGGCCAGGCCGAAGGACCCCACCGGTGCACGAATCTGTGTACCAAGCCTCTAATCCTATATAATAAAAGCCTAGTATGCTAAGTGTCCGGTCAACGGATCAGCCATTCAACCAATCAAAGCATAATATGCTAATGATATACTAAGGCTGCTCAACAGCTCGCTATGACGTGCACTGACCACTAGGGGGCTGAAGCTCCAACCAGTAGGTTAGCTTGCTGCTGGGGTCCAGCTGATCGAGACTGAGTGAGACGGGCCAGACATTCCCTGGAGTCCTCCCATGGTCCCTCCCCTACTGGCCAACCTCCTATGTCCCTCCCTGGCCCTGATCGTGCACTAGTAGGGTCTATCGGCCTGGCCTGTGCCCTCTCATAATCCAGGACCCCTCAAAGGATATTGGAGAGCTGGTTTCGGCACAATCCTGCAGGCCAGGCCAAGAGACCCCACTGGTGCACAAATTCGTGCACCGGGCCTCTAGTATACTTATATAATCCTTGCCTAAAAATTTATTTATGGCAATCTTAATTCTCCATACAGTTACTTGGGACTCTTCTAATGTTGGTTTCAACACTCTATAGCTATGTAATATTGGGCACATTAATGTCTTGATCTCAAAAACCTCATTTGTAAAGGAATAATGGCAATATTGTGAGAACTATGGATGATATACCCTAGGTACATAATAGGCATTCAGTAAATGTTGGCTATTTTATTTTTGAAATAGTTTTCAAAATTGTTAGGGCTACTCAGAATTGGTTTCTATAAGACATTATGCTGGAAAGAATGTCATTGTCAATAATTATTGCCTTTAAGCATTTTTAATTATTTTAAAATTAATCAAATTTATACTTTGACTACTATCCTACATAATAAAAGCCTAATATACTAAGTGTCTGGTCGTCTGTTCAACCAATCAAAGCGTAATATGCAAATGATATGCTAAGGCAGCTCAACCTCTCGCTATGACATGCACTGACCACCAGGGGGCAGACAGTTGACCAGTTGCTATGATGTGCACTGATCACCAGGGGGCAGACGCTACGACTGTAAGGTTAGCTTGCTGCAGAGGTCCGGCCGATCAGAACTGAGCAAAATAGGCCGGACATGCCCTGGAGCCCTCCCGCAGTCCCTCCCCAACTGGCCTACCTCCTACGTCCCTCCCCAGCCCCGATTGTGCACCACTGGGGTCCTTCGGCCTGGCCTGCACCCTCTTGCAATCCGGGACTCCTCAGGGGGGCACATTGACTGTGAGGTAGTTCCATCTATATAATAAAAGCCTAAGTGACCATTATGGCAGAACAACCGGAACGACCGGTCACTATGATGCACACTGACCACCAGGGAGCAGATGCTCAATGCAGGAGCTGCCCCCCTTGTGGTCAGTGCACTCCCACAGGGGGAGCACCACTCAGCCAGAAGCTGAGTTCACTACTGGTGAGCTTAGTGGCAGTGGTGGGAGCCTCTCCCACCTCCACGGCAGTGCTAAGGAGCAGCAAGCCGAGTGGTAAAGAGTGAGCAGGCAGATGGTAGGGAGCGAGGGTCCCAGACTGCGAGAGGGATGT
This sequence comes from Myotis lucifugus, assembly GCF_000147115.1. NCBI lineage: Eukaryota > Metazoa > Chordata > Mammalia > Chiroptera > Vespertilionidae > Myotis > Myotis lucifugus. The sequence continues at coordinate 2,399,790 of NW_005871099.1, read as the reverse complement.
TCGACTCCAGCTTAGACCCCATCTTGTTGGGTCTAAGCTGGCAGATGGACATCCCCCCTGGAGTCCCAGACTGTGAGAGGATGTAGGCCAGGCTAAGGGACACCCGCCCCCCCTCAGTGCACAGATTTCATGCACCAGGCCTCTAGTATTTAATAAAATTAAAAGCCATACCACATGTATCAGTGTATGGACATGTACACAAATGTTTAATTTGTCTTAAGATAAATTTTATCATAGAAAGATTGATTTTTTTCTGGCAAAAATTGAAATTCTGAGAATGGAGGGGAAAATCTACTTTGTTGCTGTCACCATTCTAAAATTGTCTGGTCAGTTATAAAAATAACAAAAGGATAAAAACATTTTGACTTAAGCACAAGTAATGAGCATATGTTTATCATTTTCTTTTACCTTTGCAATTAAATGTAACCTCTATAATTAGGGAATTCACCTTATTTAATATCCAATGTTTTAGCTTCCTTTATCTCTTTAAGATAACTAAATAGTTCATCATAAATAGAGACATGTATACATTTATGGTATCCTTTTTAATTTTGGAATAAATAATAAAAATAGCTGCTTCTTCTTTATCAGATACTTCAGTGTTTTGGGGTTCTTATTTTTGTGAGAAAAAAAATAATCTTGAATAAGACTTTCTTTTAGCATTTTATAGAATAAAATATTTTTAAAAATAGATCTAATCAGTTTTGTTTTGCTTCTGTAAGCCAGTAAAAAAATTGTTAAAGGTCTGAGTAAGGTTTTCAAAATGGAGTAATATTATAAATTTTAGAACTATAAGCTCTCCTTCCTCTGATCAATATTCAACATTTTATATATAAATACCAAGACTGTAGCTTGATCTTCAAATATTAACCTTGACTTCTTCTCGCAGTTTTTTACTAAATAGAAATGCAAACAACACCCTCAGGGACTTGCATTAAAAAATCTAGTGCATAATTTTCATCCTGAAGGACATCTCAAGTGTGTTCCTAACACCATTTAGAATTTTAGACAAAGCTATAGAAGGGAAACAACTTTTATTTTCTAGAGCTAGATCAAATTGAATTGAAATTTTCCCCAGTAAAAGAAAATGGGAAGGCATAGTCTATCATAAAAAGACTTCATATAATGAGAAGTAGAGGCCTTATTCTGAGGAAAAGAGGAAGAAAAAATAAAGTGTCTTTCTTTCTTTCTTTTCTTTCTTTTCTTTCTTTTCTTTCTTTTCTTCCTTTTCTTTCTTTTCTTTCTTTTCTTTCTTTTCCTTCCTTCCTTTCTCTCTCTCTCTCTCCCTCCCTCCCTCCCTCCCTCCCTCCCTCCCTCCCTCCCTCCCTTCCTTCCTTCCTTCCTTCCTTTCTTTCTTTTTTAAGAGTGAAGTAGATTGCTAACAAAATAGTCACAATAACCTATATCTGCAAGTTTGGGTAATCCTCACCCACATAAACCTGTGTTGGGCCATGTGATTTTCTTTGGCCAATGGGATAAGAGCAAACACTATGCAAGTGGATACTTCAAAGTGTTTTCCTACTGAGACTTCCTCTCCCTTGCTGTGTAAACCTTATGAGACAGGCCACTCAGCCAGGACAGGCTCATAATTATCTGAAACAACAACTGAGTCTGTTCTCAGTGACAATTAAATGTTATTCTAAGCTGTGGGTCAATTTCTTTCTGAACAACAAAGGTATATGCCATCTTCTTCCTTTGATTTTTCTACACCTTGAATAATTGAAGAGATATTTTAACATTTTTCCTTGTGTCTGTGGGAAAAATGCCATTTATAAATTCTTGATGGAAGAACAAGTATACATGCTGGCACCTTCAGATTATAATTTCATCAAGCCCATAAACAGTTAGATATATTCAGTTACTTAGAGCACTATGAAAAAAGTTTTATTCATATAGTTAGGCATTGGGTTGTTAAGTATTATTCAGTTGCATAGCTTAAGCCTTCAAAGAATGTGTTAAGTTATATTAGTTTACAAAGAAAAGAGAATTTACAGTGAATGATGTCATATTACCATCAAAGAATATGTACTGAAATATATATTAGATATAAATCTATTGGAAACATATGTATGAAAGTATATTTCATGCTAAGAATTATACAAATGATAATATTTGTTTCTCATATCCAGCATTTATTAAATTTTATTAATAAATTTAGTCATCTTGTTAAAATAATTTAAAATTTTCATTTGCATGTGCTAAATACATTGTTCATTCATTTTTCAATTTACATGAGTATCTTTTAGAAGCTCATCTGTATCTATTGGGTTATAACAGTTATTACTTTCAAGCTTTCATTGGAAAATTTCAGACAATAGCATATAAACTATAAGGGATAATGAAAATTGTGGAGTTTAAAATGGGCAGCATTAGGCCCAGCTAAAATTTGAGATTCTTTTTCTAAAAGGAAAGAGGAAAAAGTCACAGGATAGATAACATGAATGATTAAAACTTACCAAGGCATTTCTCATTCGTGTTCTTTTTCTGTAAGTAAATTTGCTATTTGAATGTGAGTTTTTCAATATCCCAAATGAATGTGTAAAATGTGTTACGCTGAAAGAATATGACTAATCTATATTTTAGTTGTTATTAGCTAAAAATCCAAATAATTTCTATGATAGTTATGTTTGTTTTATATCATTTCAAGTTCTATAAATTGGATTTAACATTTTCTTGCTGACATAATATCTATAATAATAAAAACACAATATGCTAATTAGACCAGATGTCCTTCCAGATGAAGCCAGGTTAAGAGGGAAGCTCGGGTCCTGGGTGCCAGAGGGAAGCCGGTGCCGGCAGCCGGGGGAAGGAAGGCCTACTCTTGCATGAATTTTGTGCATCAGGCCTTTAGTGTTTTATATTCACCTCACTTATATGTATCACTTATCCATCTAATCATCTAATTCAAAATACCAGAGAGATCTAAATTTAAAAATAATTATGTGAAAATTTATGTATAAACATGTGTATTACATTATATATATTGAAGATATATATATGTATATATATACTGAGTGGCCAGATTATTATGACCACCCATCAATACTTCATAGGGACACCTTTTGCCTTCAATACTGCGGTGGTTCTTCTTGGCATTGACTCCACAAGATGTTGAAAGGTGATGCGAGGAATCTGACACCATGCCTGATGAATAGCACTGTCCAGTTCTGTGAGATTTGATGGTTGTGGAACCAGCTGCCTGATGGCTCTTTTAACTTCGTCCCACAAATGCTTAATTAGATTGAGATCTAGTAATTGTGGGGGCCACCTAAGCAAGGTAAAGTCTCGCTCATGTTCTTGAAACCACTCCTGCACAATATGAGTACTGTGGCATGGCACATTGTCTTGTTGGAAGAAGCCATCTCCATTGGGATACGCCATCAACATGATAGAATGAACTTGATCAGCAATGATACTTAGGTATGTTGTGCTATTCAGACGTTGTTCCACATGAATTAAAGGGCCCAAATTATGCCAGGAAAACATGCCCCAAACCATAACACTGCCCCCACCAGCTTGAAGGGTTGTACTCATGCATGTGGGATGCATGCTTTCATGCTGTTTCCGCCAAATTCTCCCTCTGCATGATGCAACTGGAAACGTGATTCATTGGACCACATGACTTTTTTCCAATGCTCGACTGTCCAATCCTTGTGTTCTTGTGCAAATTGGAGACGGTTTATCATGGTAACTGCAGACAGCAAAGGTGTTTGACCAGGTCTTCGGCTTCCATATCCCATACAATGCAGTGTATGGCTAATTTGCCTACAAATGTCAGGTGGTCATAATAATCTGGCCACTCAGTATATATTTGGCAGATTAGATCAACAGATGATAGATGATAGATAGATGATAGATAGATAGATAGATAGATAGATAGATAGATAGATAGATAGATGATAGATAGAAGAGAGTTGGGACATATTCCATGTAAGACTCAGGAAAATTGAAGGGTAAAGAATAAGTTAATAAAAATTAGAAAAAACAGACAAACATAGCTACTTTATCCAATGGGACCAAGACTTTGAAGAACGTTTTTTTAAAAGCCATATGTTGTACTAGTATAGTCGCCCTTTGTTGTATAGTTTAAATTTTTCATGCTCATTACTATTTTAACTTAAGCTAGAATTTGAACAATAGGATGTCATTAACTTGCCAAGACTCAAGATGTTATTCTAAAAATACTAGGTAATAATGCAATATCCAACACATATCCTAATAGCTACAGAAGGCACATACAAGGTAGGGCAAAAGTAGGTTTACAGTTGTGAATATGTGAAACAGAGTTTATCCTTGTATTATTACTTATTTTATTATTTTCTATAGGAACAACTGTAAACCTACTTTTTCCCACCCTGTATGTCTTGCAAGTAGTCACTTGATCAGTACTGCATTTTACAGGTAGAGAAAATCACTGTAATGTAATATGTAGATGAGTAATGCTTTGCCTAAAGGAGTTACAGCCTAATAATCCTCTAATATGCATAAGCTAGATGAAAATGAAACAAAGAATAAAGAAAGTGTTGGCAGATTATCAACTAATTTTAATTCTAGATTAAGCATGTGATAGATAACAGCAGGTTTAAAGCAAGAATAGATTATGTAATACCCTTTGTAATACTTTTAGCGAATTAAGCATGTGATAGATAATAGCAGGTTTAAAGCAAGAATAGAGAAATATTGGCTCTAGGGTAGAAAATATAGAGTGATATGTGTTTTAATTATAAAAAAGCAAAATAAAAGGTCTAAATTGAGAGGATTAGAAATAATATTATATTTTGTTATTCTTTTATATTTACCATAAGTGTAAGTAATCTTAGAGAATTTATATGTTAACAACCCACAGGGAACAGTAAAAATGTCTTTATATTAAATTTATCTCAATTTGAAAATCACCTCTTTTATCTTTAAATAAAGAAACCTAAAATACATTGATTCTGAGGAACATGTGGAATCTAAATAACTGCCAGAATTTGAAAAAATCTAAATATTATCTCAGAATGTTGGCATATGTAAGAAAAAGGATATGACCTCATAAGTCGTACCTTTATAAGTTTTTGTGAAAGAACATTGTTTGTACCCAGTTATAACTGTGACAATTTCTCATAAGAAACATTGCAATGCAATAATAAAAATAGTTTGCATACTTCCAAAAGTGTTTTCTTAGGTTCCTGACATTTAATTTATTTTAATGGCTATGCCAATGATCTTTCATAAAGTTGTAGTTATGAAAAGATAGAATCCATAGTTGGACTATTAAAAGAAACCAGCTAATACAGCAAACTGTTTTTAGCATTGATTATAATTCATAAAATAAATGAAAGACTATTTTTAAAATTAAGGTAAAGAATATTTATTTTCTTCCACAACTATTCCAAATAAACTCCCACTCATAATAGAACCAGTTGTAACTAAGGAGAGAAAACCCACAAATTAAGGATTCACTATAATAAAGAGCAGATGACTTCAGAATAAAAAATGTATTATGCCTAAATTTGATTAAATGTAGACATAACAAAGACAGTGTATTCAAATATCAGCCCTTTACACTTGTGGAGCTTTGTTAAATCCTTAAATATTAAAAGTTACAGAAGTTATGGAATAGTTAGTAGCATTATTTGAATTAATAAGAAATGTATAGGAATTCATTTAACTACTCATACTGTATTTAATATATAAAGAGCTGTTTGATCATGCTTTATTAAGATAGATCTTAAGCCTTAGCTGGTTTGGCTCAGGGGATAGAGCATCAGCCTGAGAACCGAAGCGTCCCAGGTTTGATTCCAGTGAAGGGCACATGCCAGGTTGTGGGCTCGATCTCCCATAGGGGGCGTGTAGGAGACAGCCAATCAATGATTCTCTCTCATCATTGATGTTTCTATATCTCTCTCCCTTTCCCTTCCTCTCTGAAATAAATAAAAATACATTTTAAAAAATATAATTTATCCTATTATAAAATTTAATGATTTGCAGATATATGTTGAAGTGTATAGAAATTTTGTTAGGTTTTACTGTTCATAGTTGAATGATGTGTTATTTAATTATACTTCAATCATTAGGACAGAGATTTATTTTAAACTAAAGCTATTGGTTATTTATTATGCATAGCTATGTACTATATAATAAACTATGTAAATGTTTATATGTTTTAGTTTAATGTTAAGGAATTATATGCTTTAGTGTAATAATCTCAGTTTGAATTAGCAGAAAATTTTTGATTGTTTTTTTTTAAATTATAACCAAATTTCAAATTAAAATGTAGAATTTGAAAAATAAAAATATCTTAGAAAATGTTTTTTTTAAAGAAATCAGTCTATCATTTGTAACACATACAAATAAACAGAATTTAGAGTTGCATAAATTCTTGGAATAGATTAGTATAGATCAAATTAGGATTAAAACCGGCCCTTTATAATGGCAGTTATTTCTACATATCACTTGTTGCAATACAATCATTGGTATATACTGAGCAAATCTACACTAATAAAAGACAGAGATGTAATTGACCGTACCTTCGCTACGCCCACCAGCCAATCAGAGCAACTATATGCAAATTAACCCAACCAAGATGGCGGTTAATTTGCATATACCAGTTGGGAGCAAAAACTGAAGACAGCATGGAAGTGAAGCGCTACAGAAGGGAGCAAAGTAGAGGCGGTGGAGACAGGAACGGAGCCAAGGCGGTGGAGGCGGGAGGCGGGAGGGAAACCAGCCTGGCGGCAGAGTGGGAGCCCTATTCTTGCAGGAATCTTCCTGCAATGGGCCTCAAGTGGAAATATAATAGAAATGGATAATAGAAATCCTGGGTCAATGCAAAATGTTTTGTATAAATTTTCAATTAATAGATACATTGGAGATTTGAATAAAAACTCTAGGAACAAGTTGTAACTTCCACAATTATTTCTTTTTCCTTTCTTAGTTCACGTTTGCCATAGCCAATTTAAGATTGTCTAGCTAGAAAAGTAAGTTACTCTAGCCCCAAATCCTGGCTTGTTTTTGTGTTTGGAAGACTAGCAATGAATTAGCTCACTGAAAGAGTGAGTCATTCTTAGGAACATGATAAAGATTCTTGCTTTTGCCCAGGTTAGTTAACCAAAGCACACTCTTCCTTGTGCCTAAACTACCAATTAGTTTAGTCTATGAGTCAATTTCATTAAAAAAAATCATCCACAACAGTAATAAAATTATCAACTTTGGTAAGGGGATAAATTTGACATTTTAAATACCTTTAACCAAACTCCTTCCTAAAACTCAACAGGAAGGATTATAAATAGGTAGACTGTTCTGATCTCTTTATTTCCTATTTTTAAACTGGAAAATTTCTGGCTTGCTCAAGAAATGTTATCATTTCTTAATTGCTCTCAATTTCATTCTCCTTACACTAATCACTTCTACTGCAAATAAGGGGCACATAAGTTAATTCACCATTATCATCACCTTCATTATGGCTGAAATCATATACTCAAATTTAGTCATTTTAGATGCTTTTCTTTTAATCAGTTTGCTCATTTCCATTTTTTCATCAAATCTGTATGTTCTATCCATTTACTATCTAACCTGGTCATTCCTACCTATTTACCTTCATTGATCCTTCCTCCATTTAGACTCTGATTATTTCCTTGTATCTTACTAACTGAATGATTACCAGTTTTCTGGAAGGCACTTTCCAAGCTCTCCTTCATATAGCTAATTCCAACTCTTTCATCAACGATTTCACCAATTCTTTCATCCAACTATTTCCTATAGATAATTCCTCTGTGGGAGGCCTTCTTTAGCTTTCAATCTGATAAATGTATTTTCTGTACCTCCTTAATCCTCTCTAACTCAGTATCTATGCCATTGAACTATATTTGTTAATTTATATAACCCTCTGCCCTTTGCCTTGAAGGCAAGGGCTACATTATTTTCATTTTTGACACCTGTTCCAAGCAAATATGAAACACTAAGTGTGAATGTTTGTTCAATGAATACAGTTGCCAATAATTTTTTTTAATTCCTTGGCTCTTGTATCTATTAATATGTGGAATTCTATGTCAAAAATGATAATACCAGATCTTAACTATTGCATAGTTTATTATATCCCCTAGATGTTGAATTTGGATTTTAAGAATAAAGTTAAATTATTTTTAAGTAGTCTAAAATGTCATAAACTAAGCCTTGTATATATCTACTCTAAAACTAATTTATTATCCTGGCTTTTCAAAAGTAATATCAGAATGCTAAAGTCATTCCATAGGGCATTAAGTCTGGAATTAAGACTTTTAATTTCACAAGATTCAGCATCTTTCAAGGATTCATATCATGACTGAGATCCTTAACTCCTCAAAAAAAATTTTTTTTAAATAAAATTCAAGCCAAGACCGGTTTGGCTCAGTGGATAGAGCGTCGGCCTGTGGACTGAAAGGTCCCAGGTTCGATTCCGGTGAAGGGCATGTACCTGGGTTGCGGGCACATCCCCAGTAGGAGATGTGCAGGAGGCAGCTGATCAATGTTTCTCTCTCATCGATGTTTCTAACTATCTCTCTCCCTTCCTCTCTGTAAAAAATCAATAAAATATATTTTAAATAAATAAATAAATAAATAAAAATAAAAATAAAATTCAATAGATATTTTCTAAGTCTCAACCATTGTGTATTATTTCACTCTTAAAGATTCAACCTGTTTTGTTTTTAATGTTCCACACATAGCCTGGCTGGTGTGACTCAGTTGTCCCATGCACCAAGAGGTGGCTGTTTTGATTCCCAGTCAGGGCACATGCCCAGGCTTCAGGCTCGATCCCCAATTGGGGGCATGCATGAGGCATTTTTTTAAAAAGCACAAGGTACTCTTAATATATATGTTAGAGACTGGGGATTATTTAAGTGAATATTGACAGATAATTTTTAAGTTCTCAAAGCCTCTTCACTGCTCCCTCCTCCTCCACTCTTGCCAGCTTCCAACCCATGCTCCATTAACAACAAAAGCAATCTTCCCAAAAGGAGCTCAGTTACTACATTTCCCTGCTTAAGCCCTGCAGTGTTTGCTGGATACATCCAAGAAAAGACTTCACTCCTTCCCTACCTCGCACAACAATTGGAATTCTCTGGCCCCTGCCTGTTTCATAGTCTGTAACACTCCCATACTTATCACTGTTTTCAATTCTTTGAAGACACTAAGTATTCTTAGGTCTTAAGTGATTGGCATATGTTGTTCCCTCAGTCTACAATATTCTTTCTTTGCTCTTGTCAAGGGTAAGTCGTTCTTTATGCTTCTACCTCAGCAATAATGCCCCATTCACAGAGATGCTTTCCCTGGCCATCCCACATGAACGAGGATTCCCTCCACTGTTCCCTAAGAGCCTCCCATTGCTTTCATAGTACTCACTAAAACTAGCAATCACTTTATATATTTGTCTTCTCATTTCTTTGCTGTATAACTCTCCCACCAGCATGTACATTGGGACTGAGACAATATGAGCCTTTTTATTTTTACCACTAGAGGCCTGGTGCACAACATTCATGCACTGGGGTGGGGGGGGGGGTTCCCTCAGTCCGGCCTGAGCCCTCTCACAGGCGGACATCCCCTGAAGGGTCCTTGGTGCTGCCACAGAGGCAGGAGAGGCTTCTGCCACCACTGCTGCACTCAGCAGCCGTGAGCCCAGCTCTGGCTTAGCAGTGCTCCTCCTATGGTATCACACAGACCACCAGGGGGCAGTTCCTGTGTTGAGCATCTGCCCTCTGGTGGTCAGTGTGTGTCATAGCAAACAGACATTCTGCCCTTTGGTTGATTTGCATATTAGCCTTTTATTATATAGGATTATATCTTGAGTGTATAACTATTTTCTGGAACTCCATAAATATTAAATAAGTGAGTGATTGAATGCCCATTAAGTAATGCAGTGAAGATTTGCATACATGGGTATTAAAATAATAATATACAATGAATGTCTCATGAGGCATTTACAATCAGCCTCACAGTCAGGGTATTAAAACACCATAAATTGATAAATGGCTGGGTAAATCTGCTTCCTCTCAATAGCCTTAAAAATTTATATATATTACACTTTATTGTATTTACATTCTATTTGTACCTCAACTATTTGTATACATATATTTTCTATTTTACTAAATCACAAAGTCCGAGAGGACTTTAAGAAACTTTGTTGTTTTGCTCTGGGTAACTAATTAAGCTCTCTTTATTAAGCCTTGAGCAGTGAGAAATATAGGCCTAAAAAAACACACCACTGACTAAGCTTTTGAAGTCTGGTTGTTAATTAACTTCTGTGGGTCTCAAGTTCTTCATCTGTAATGGGTACCCTGCTACCTACTTCACAGTATTTTGGTAAGATCGAAAGAAATAATATATCTAACCAACAGATGATCAATGATGGTAACTGTAGTGGTTTGAATGGTACCCCCACAACATATATTGACATCCCAGAACATGTGAATATAATCTTATTTGGAGATACATTTTCCTTATTTAGAAAAGGGTCTTTGTGGATATAATTAAGAATCTCAAAATGAGAGCATTCTGGTGGACCTAAGTCCAATGACAAGTGCCCTCTTATAAGTGATACACAGAGAGAAAAGGAGAAGGAAGATGTGAAAATTGAAGCAGAGAATGGATTACCGAAACTCGAAACTCAATGTAAATTACAAAGAGTAAATAGATCACTGCACATGCATATGTAAACAGGTAAATGTCCTCATTTGAACACAGATCCCCATGTCAGCATCTCTATCTTGTCAAACCATTTTTATTATCGATGAAACAAACAATTGCATTGGATCAGATTAGAATTTGTGAATCTGATTTTATTGGACCTTTGGGTCACAGGGGCGTCTGATTCCCTGCCAACAGCAGATGTTGCAGTTAGAGCTAAATGTACCTTCTAAGAAGAGCAAGCACAGCTTTCATCAGATGTCCGATGTGTTTGGGACCACTGAAAGAGTAATCATCTCAATTCTGGAGAATCTTAAAGGTCCTAGCTAGTTGTTATATTGATACAATGTTTTAGGTTTATATCACTTTAAAGCAGCCAAAGAGATTTGGCATGCTATTTTAATCGTTAAGATCCTATCTTTAAAGACCAAGAAGAAGCCAAAAAAGAGGCTATAATAGAGGTTGCTTTTAAGTAAACTTATCTTCCTTGAAACATTATAATAAAAATCTACAGGTTTCCGTTTCTTTATGTGCAGTCTGTCATTACCCACCATCCACCAGCAAAGGAAATAATCTCTATAGTCAACAATATAAATACAGACTCCAGGTTTCCTTGAGCACTGAAATTGCTATATTCAAGCCATTTCTTTCAGCATACAAAACTTCAAGGTCATTCTTACTGGAACAGCCATATTTCTGCATTTTGTACATTGAAGGCTATAAAATAAAGGTTAGGATGGATATGTATCTGAGAAAAACTGGATGCTATGAAGTTCTTAAAATTCACTGTCTCTCTTTTACTCCTTTCGAAAGTTTACCAAACAAACCAAACAAACTGAAGTCTGTGCAGAATCTCATTGCATGAAGAAAATGTCAACAATGCAAACATGTCAAGCAATTTTTTTGTAAAGAAATTATGTAATTTCCCACCTCTTTCAAATTAATAGAATTTTAAGTCATTTGAGGTTTGTAAGAAATATATTATGAATTATCTGGCAGCATCTCTTGAAAATTAAAGCAAACTTAATTTTCAGCTTATTCACTATGAATATATGTGAATAATATGGGGAATGCAAACAATTAGATTAGAACACAGTGTTGTGGACCTGGCATAACAGTTCTACAACATGGACAAGAACCCCTTTATTATTTGAAAAATAAAGAAGTAATTATGTAGAAAAGTCTTCCGCTTAAAAGTCATCAAATCAGTTTTAAAATTGTGCCTTTCAAGAGTGATTGCTTTCCCCTCAAAATGAACTTTGCTGTGGCTTTTAAAAATAGGTTGGATTAACTGTTGAGTGAAGCAATGGTGAGTAGTGGTTAAGACTGCGAGCTCTTACACCACATTTCTGGGATTCAAATGTTGTCTCCACCACTTAGAAGATGGGTGATGTGAGCAAGTTATTTAACATATGTATGTCTCAGATTTCTTTTCTCTAAATAACTAACTCTTAGAGTTGTTGGAGGATTAAATGAGTCAATACTATACCTTACTGTGAATTTAGCAAATTCATGGAATATAGTAAGTGTCCAATAAGTGTTAACTATAATTTTATTCAAAATATTATGAAAATTTTTTTTATTAATGCATACTCTCCTGAGGCTAAGGCTCAAAGGTTATTCTACTTACTAATATCATGGCATTGTGGTTTATAGGAAATATATTCCTAATATATAACAAATAAAGTTGATCACTCATTCTTGTGTTTAACTTTCAGATATTTGGAGTATCTGATTGAAAAATACATAGGATATACTACTAATTCTATTTTACATATAATATATCAAATTCTGTTTTACATTTAATATGTCTCATAGAAATAAATCTGGGTTAGCTCAGAAATCTAATTACATGCCTGCTATTTATTGTCTGCGAATGTTAGTTTTAATGCAACTGACCTTTAATATGGGTTTGAACTGTACAAGTCCACTTAAACATGGATTTATTTCAATAAACATATCAGTCCTCTGTATCCTCAGTTTGTCATCAGCAGATTCAACCAACCACAGGTTGAAAACAGTATTTTCCATCACCATTGGGAGTCTGTGGATGCAGAAGGCCCACTGTATGTATGCATTGATCTATGCCATTTTATACGAGGGACTTAAGCATCTGTGGATTTTGGTATCTGCAAGAGTCCTGGAACCAATCCCCCATAGATACTAAGGGACAACTGAAGTTTTGAGGAAATCAAAAGTTACATGTGGATTTTGGACTATATGCAGGTCAGGCCCCCAAACCTCATGCTGTTCAAGGATCAACTGTAGTGCCCATAGGGAACAGTTTACCCTTTCTTAATTAATCACACCTGTTGCAGGTTAGTACTTTCCTATATAATTTCTATTATCTTTTTAAAATATATTTTTATTGATTACAGAGAAGAAGGGAGGAGAGAGAAATAGTAACATCAATGATGAGAGAGAATCATTGATTGGCTGTCTCCTGCATACCTCCTACTGGGGATCAAGTCCACGATCCAGGCATGCGGCCTGACTTGGAATCAAATTGTGACCTCCTGGTCCAAGCATTCCTGTATAGTTTCTATTTCTCTTCAGTTACATCTATGCTGCAACTTACTAAAAGATTCACTTTCTTACAATTCCGTCTTAATCATGATTCCTTTTTTCAGGTTGAAATATTTTAAGAAATCATTATTACCAGCTGGCACTCAGTATTTATTTCAAGACTATTTCAATAATAATGTAATGTATCTGTATTTCTCTTTCAAGACATTCTATATCTATCCTTGGTATTTTTTTGTTTATTCCAGTTGTTCTGTTCAATTGTACATACTGAATAGTACGCTTTCATCAGCGTACTAAATACTTTTCATCAAATTAATTCTATATTTTTCAAATTATTCTTTAACCATTTAATTTCATATTTGAAAAATAACAAGTTTACCAATCTTTACTAAAGTCTTTTTTAAATGGCAAAATAAAAAAAGATCCCATTCATAATGTACAACAAAACTCCTTCCTGTCTTCTGACCTCATTTATACAGAAGCTGCCCAGATAGATCTCTGTCTTTTCTCCAAATGTTTAAAAACTCCCTTCCCTTTCCAGCCTTTATAAATGTGTTATTTTTCTCTTTCAGAAATAAAGCTGCCCATTCCAAGGCAGTGTAGTACGCCTGGCATCTGTATTTTTCCTACCTGTTACCCTGATTAAACCTAGTAAAGACCAGGAGCCACGCTGGCAGACTCATTTTTTTTAAGCGGGTGAGAAAGGAAAGGACTGTGGGTATGCATATGCTACTTCCTTTTTTGGACTGCATTACTTTAAAATGTGTCTTCAGATATTAATCATAGGGAATTAAGAAGAATTCGTTATAATTTTCAGTAGAATTTGCTGAGTTCCCATCTTTGCAAATGGAATGCAGATCACTTAGATTTTTAAATATACAGAGGTGGGCAAACGTAGGTTTACAGTTATAAGTACATGAAACCACAGTTTATTCTTGTATTATAATTTATTCCTGTATTATATATTTTTCCATATGAACAAATGCCGATTTATCCAAGCAATGTATCTGCACATATGTTGGGTAGTTACTGACATCCTGTCATAGTCACTTAGGGATTCCTGATTCCATTTCCTTTTAATAGCAGTCACAACCTATATTCCATAATATCTATCTGAAATTTATTTGGCTTTTCCCCTCAATCAGAAATACTGCTTTATCACAACTATATATTCAGTTCAGAAGTCTATCCGTTTGCACCCTTAATGGAAGGCTGTGAACTGGTACCACCACAGAATCCACTAACTGCCTGCGGTTTCTTACACTCGTTAGACATGGTTTCCTTCTATGTAAATGGACATGATAACACATGTGAACCTCTCATATTTGAAACTCTTGGAAGCTCACATACTCTAGACTAAAAAATAAAGTTTATTTCTTCTTAAGTAAAGCAGCTTGCTTTCTTAAACTTTATTGAAAGTTATACTATTTACTATGTTTTGCCCCTGCTATGAACATCTAAGCAGCCTTTTAAAAGAATAAGCTAGATCTAGATGTGCTGATACGGGAAGATTTTCAGATATATGGTTGATTGAAAATTAAGTTCCCAAGTATCCTATTATTATTTGGTATCAGCCTATTTATATAAAAAACAGCTAAAAGCCACACATAGGTATATAAAAATGTATGTATATATGGTCATGTAAATATATATACATGTTCACATAATCATAAATAGCATATTTGTAAATACATGAGATTACATAGAAAAATGTTTGCAAGTATACCACAATTTTTTTTAAAATATTACTTATATAAAAGGAATAGAGATGCATATGGGTTGTAAATATGTATTTGTTATATGATTTTTTTTTTAACTTAAACAGGTATTTGAGAATTACTTACATAATTAAAACATTTAAATGTTTGTCTAAACAGTAATGTCTATATTTGTATAACCTTTAATACTTCAGTTATCACTACATTAATTTGATTTTCATATATATGTTAATTATATTTGGTATAAAAGTGATGTTTATACTAATAGACATTTAGTAGCTTATTTTTATTGAATGTCTCTCAGTTTTTATGCTGAATATAATAATTGATTCCCATATGCTTAAAGAAGCTGAAAAGCTGTTTATTTTAAAAATAAGAATTGTGAAAACCTCTGTAGTTGAATACCTGGGCAGATGAACATTAAGAAACTGTCATTTAAAAGCAGCCAGGAATTTCTCTAGGTAGAGAGAAAGAGAGAATGCCCAGCTAATGTGTAAAGTCACTAGTAATTAATTTGAATATCAAATCACTGTTACCCATTAGTGCTCCAAGCCAGTGAAGCTGATGAGAAAAAGTCACACATTATTATAGATGAATTTGCTGACAGATTCAAGTTTAATGGTGTTAGGCCCTGTCCCCTCAATCTTAATGGTCTTTAGATGACCATTACCTTCTAAATTGTAACCCACATTTGCCTTAGGTCACATTAGCATGCACAGTAAGCAAAGGTCATGATAATAAACACAATCAAACATGAAACCTTAGCCACAGCCCCATTAGTGTCACCTTGGCAAATATTGTCCCCAAATCCCTAGGGCTACTTCCTGAACCTCGTGGGGGAATCATTCAACTACAGGCTCCTGCTCCTCAGGTGTCCCAACAGAGATGACAAGCCTGTGTCCTGGTGACATCCTCTGCCTTCCAAAGATGATGCCCTCCTCCCTGCTCGTCTTTGGCAGCTCACCAAGCCGAGGTGTGGGAGTTGGAAACTGGGGTGAAAATCCTCTTCACTCTCGTGTTCTATTCCATTACTAAGTCTGGATCAGTGCACCCTCAGCTCTCAGAGTCCTTCCCGGCTCAGCCAAGTATCATTTTCTTAGGTTCACTGTAATTTTACTCTGTCTTTATTATGACTAGTCCAGAAGGTAAGCTGACTGCCAAGATTTTCTGTTACTTTCAACACTATTTCTTTCCTCAGACTTTTAACAAATAATCATTCCTTATTTGGTTAATACTGCTTTCTTCTTTCTTCAGAATGAGTTTCTTTCCAAGCTAAGATTATTATTTATCGTGATTCTGACCAGATTATAATTATATGAGACTAAAACTTGCTCTTATTCCTGAGAGACTTAAAGATTTGAGATTTCAGTAAATTTCACTTTAATCCCAATAAGTCCGGCTACTGGTATTTATGTGAGGGTGCTTAGCTCTCATACAACTGAACTCTAAACATCCCTCCTCATGAGATGTCTTAACCGATGCCGTACAACAGAAATAGAATGCAAGTCACAAATGTTAGCCACATATATAACATCTTTTATGAGCTAAGTTTAAAAAATAAATAGGAATCAAGTGAAAATAATTTTAATAATGTATTTTATTAACCAAAATATTATTTCAATATGTAATTGATATAAAATTTGGTGAGATGTTTTGTTGATATTGAGTATGTATAGATCCATGCTCAACCACTGAGCCACATTGGCCGGGCTGTAGATAATGATTTTTAAAACTATATTTGAATGCTAAAAAGTAAAAAAAAAAAAATATATTTCACATTTGTTAATAGCTGTTTGTGTTCTTTCTTTACAACACATTCACTCTGTCAGTGGTATTAGTATTCATTCATATTATTATTACATTAATTAGTATTCACTAGTATTAGTGACCCAGGTTTTTCCATATAGTAAAGGGTGCCAATCTACAGAACTTTGCCAGCTTATTCCAATTAAAATTGTTTCTCTCTAGAGAACATGGAATATTTTTACCGCTCTGTCAAAAGATACTCTTTTGTTTTGCTTTTCATATAAAATTTATGTGTAAGCAGGTGAGGAGCTTATGTGAGAACAATTAAAATTTGTTCAGCCAGCAGGAAGCTTATGTAATTCTTTGTTCCTTAATGAGGACTCCTGAATCTTCAAATGAAATTACCATTTTTCCAGGTGCAGGTGATCAAATTAGGGATGGCAAAGACACCAAATGTATGTAAACAAAATAACTATTTCCAAGGATGCTGATGGAAACAAGTGGAAATGGGTCAGACTAATCATGATGGAATTAAAAGGACTAATAAGTTAACCTACTGGGTCTTACCAGATTGCTGAAATAATTGTAGCATTGCTGTAAAGGATGAATGGAGAAAACCTTCCCAATTTTCTAGAAGGATGTGAATTTCAAATATCCTTTTTTTTGTTTCCACTGTAAAATATTGCCCTAACTGGTTTGGCTCAGTGGATAGAGCTTCGGCCTGTGGACTGAAGGGTCCCAGGTTCGATTCTGGTCAAGGGCATGTACCTTGGTTGCAGGCACATCCCCAATAGGGGGTGTGCAGGAGGCAGCTGATCAATGTTTCTCTCTCATTGATGTTTCTAACTCTCTATACCTCTCCCTTCCTCTCTGTAAAAAATCAATAAAAATATATTTAAAAAATATTTATTAGTACCCGATAATGTGTACAATTTTTATTTTGAAAAATATGTTATATTGGACTGTTTCATTGCTTCTTAATAATCATTTCCTCTTCCTGAGAACCCGATTTTAGTTCACCTAAAATCAGCTCCACACAGCTCGTCATCCCATCCTCAGCTCCTGGGTGGGCATAGACGTTTAAACGCTGTGGCCAGTGGCTTTTAGAAACCAGGCCTATGACAAGTAGTCCAAATGATTTTGAACCTGCAATTAACTTAGAGGGTTCAACCCAATTTATTTCAGTTAGATCTGTGGGGCTGAAGTTTCCTGGAAAATTCTGGGAAAGACAGCCCCTTACATTTTTAAAGACAGCCACTGCAATTTGGTCCTCACTCTGGACACTAGTGATCAGCCTGGAACTCCTGTAGCTTTTTCATTACAAGATGAAGATACAGAGATTTATGAAAGAAAACTAAACTTTAGAGAATATAAGTTAGGAAAAGCCAGATTCTTCCTCGGTTCTATCAATGGTCCTTTGATTTACCCCAATTACAGCTTGCCCATGTAACCCTCAACACAATGACCACACTGTTCTTAATAAGCCTATGAAGTGATGTATAAACCAACTGGACAGGTGGTTGCCTGGCACTTTGAGAAAGAACAGTAATACTCAGCTTATAGAACCATGAGCACAATTTTATGGATAGCACCCACATATTTTATAGTCCTGGCAATGGACACATGTGCCAAAGTATCTCTTCTGACATTAACACTGTGGTTTACAAAGTCTTATGGCCACAGTGTGCCAGACTAGACAAGGGAAAATACACTTGAAATCATGACTTAAGCCCCATGGTTTTGGTCATGGAGGTCTCTGGTCATTGTAAGATTCAGTCCCCATGTAAAAAACAACAACATACACACACAAAGACCTTGATACTTCTTTATGAGAGTTATTTCTCCTAACCAAAATGCGTCATGGCCAAGAGGAGCCTTTAGTGACATTCACTCTGTAATCTTCCATCTCTATGAACTCCCTGGTAAGAATGCATCAGATCAATGCACTGCTTAGCATTCAGTTCTTTATGTCCATCTGTTTTACTATTTGACTGTGTTTTTCTAAGCACAATTTCCTATTTACCAGCTTTTACTCCTTCGTTGTGGCTTCCATTAGCTATCCTACCTATTAGAAAGTGTCCTATGAACACATTCATACAATGTTACAGTTTAGCAAGCTTTTAATTTTCTTGACTATTTCCAACCAGTAATGCTACAGTTTTATTGGACTATATTCAACTTTATCCCACTATAGGTTAAACACATATAAGGTAATATACCATAACTATACTTTTCTTGTTTATTGTTATGTTAAAATAATATGAATTCATGAAAAATTCAGTCAATAGATAGTATAGGGTTAAGTTGTTGTAAGATCAAACCCAATTCTGATACCCCACCACTATCTCCTGCTTTTCCTACAGAACTAATATTCCATACTTTGATATAAAGAAATAACTTAATAATTCTAGTGGAAAAATACATATACAGGTACAAAAGAATATATATGAGAGAATATGTATGAGTATTAGAAATAATTAAAAGAATGATCAGTTGTATTTAGTGGTTATTTCTGGAAAGTGAGAGGAAAAAGAATATAGAAGGCATTACAACTAACTTTGTACTGTTTATTATAAAGCCTCAGATGGTCTATAAATTGTCATTTCCAAAATGTTCTCATATATACTCTATTCTCTCATGAATATGGAGAGTTATGGTATTTGGCTCCACTGAAGCTTGGAACACTAGAGCATAGGTGAGCTAGATCCACCTGCAGTGGCAGGTGTTAGGGTGGGTCATCCAGATGGCACAGGATTGTGCCAAAACTTAAATGCAGTGAGATCCTAGATCTAGCATTTCTCCAGTATCTTTCTGTATACTTTAAGTTTTCATAATATAAAATGAAATTGTTTCAGAGAGCCTCTAAAAGACTATAAGAATGCCACCATGATAAATGATATCATTTTCTTCTATTGGTCAACTTCAGTAAATGAGTTAGTGAATTAAAGCACTGAAGTAATATAAAGCACTGAATACCAGTGGCTTTTATAAAGTGATCTTGGATTTTATTCATCCATTCCTTGCCTGATAACTGAGTCAGTGTTTATATATAAAAATCAATGGTGATTCGTTGCTATTATACAGGCTAGAGTCCTCCCTTTGGAAATATGCTGCATTAATAATGCTTGCAGTTTGCTGCTCTGAGCATTTGCAGAGCTTAAGCTGGGAGAATGCCAACCCTCTCTTAAAGGGACCAAAAGCTCATAATCAACAGGCTCCTAAGACTTATCTACAACATAATTTACTTCCAGAAAACCTTTTGTGACATCCCTCGGTCCTTCTGTGGCACCTCTACATGTCTTTATCAGCACTTACCCCATTATGTACTATACTAGAGGCCTGGTTCAGGAAATTCATGCATGGGTAGGGTCCCTAGGCCTGGCAGGCGATCAGGGCCGGTCTGTGGGGTGACTGGCGAGGCGATCTGGGGGCCACCGCTGGCACCCGCCTTGGCTGGCCTGGGGCCTGCGGACTGGGGGCAGCTCCTGTGTTGAGCATCTGCCCCCTGGTGGTCAGTGCTCGTCATAGTGACAAGTCATTCTACCAGTTGTTCCACCATTCGGTTGATATGCATATTAGGCTTTCATTATATAGGATACTTAACTGTATATCAATGCTATTATTAAAATAAAATTTATATGTTGTATACTTTTATATCTCTAATACTTCATATCTTGACACAGCTGTATTTATAAATAGGTGGCACTTAATAAACATCAGCTATGTAAATGACTAAGCTGTAAACATCATGGAAATTTTTCTTTATAAACATAGTCACTAGGAAAATGTTGGTAGGCAAAAACAGTTCTGAGTTAAATTTGCTTAAATGATTTATCATTTATCATACTTCAGAAAATTAATTTCAAACATGAAAATTCTAAGAGCTCCAGTTCTTAAAAGTAAAAAATGGAATTAGATAAGGTTCTATGGTTTTGAAAATCTTAGTGAAGTATTAAGGACACATTTTAATTAAATACAGAATGATGTCATTGTAAGCCACTAGTTTCTAATACTTTCCACTTCTAGCCTTTTCTAAAATAGTAAATCTAGAGGAAACATTAAGTTACACATAACACAATGTCCCTTTCATTAAAAAACTATGGGATTACTTTTTTCCTTTCTAGAGGGTAAAGTACTTTGTGGTTAAGCAAAAGTACAAAACTTCCTATGTGAATGTGAGACACGGGAGAGAAGCAATTTAATCATTTTAATCTAATGGGTGCCAAAGTTGTTCATTTATACAGTGAGCTTAAATTCAACAACTCAGTTTTGCTCCAAGGTTGAACATACTAAAATGTTTCATAGTTAGTTGGTCCTCAATGTCTGTAAAATTAAGCTGAGTTTTGTTAACATTAATATGAATAGTCTACCCAAGATGAATACAATAAGAAGTATGTATATGACAACTGGGAACTTACTGCCTAACAATTTACATATAGAATAATCTCCACACTTTGAAAACCACTCCATACTATTCATTTGAATTACAGAATGAGATAAGCAAAATAAACTCTTATTCAAAGGTGTATGTCTATAGTGCTCTAATCCTGTTCTATAGCCAGCATTGCATGAGGTCCTACTAATGTGTTTGTAGCTTTGTGGGTGGGTGAGTGTGTCTGTCTATTCTAAATAATAATAAATAGTACAATTAAAAAAAAAACCTTTTGGAATTTTAAAGGTAGAACCCATGTATATGTAAAGAATGGCAAGCTTTTTTTAAAAAAATGAGCATTTTTCTCCAATATGAACACATTTTTAAAGTAATGGATTTATAGAACACTTAATTTTGAGATGATAATTTCCCTATCAATCATACCACATAATTAAACTACTGATTAATTTGAAAGCTTCCAAAATATGATTCCCAATTCACTTCCCTCTCTCGTCCTTCCATCAAGTGTTCCCTACAGGCCTATTTTCTATACCAGGCATATCTTGCTCTGTGCCTTTGTTCATAAAAATCTTTCAAAACGAAATACCCTCTCTTTGCTCTGACATCTCTGTCTATAAAACTTAAAGCTTTGACTCAAAGTCCATCTCAAAAAATGGATAAATTACAGAAGAGGTTAACTATCTAGGAATTACCAAAACCAA
The DNA here is from genome assembly GCF_000147115.1 of Myotis lucifugus. NCBI lineage: Eukaryota > Metazoa > Chordata > Mammalia > Chiroptera > Vespertilionidae > Myotis > Myotis lucifugus. The sequence goes on along the minus strand of NW_005871099.1, from coordinate 2,378,062 downwards.
AAAATATTTATTATTGGAAGTATGACAGAATGTCAAGTAATATAAAAGTGAAACAAAGAAAAATAGTTTTTCTTTCTTTTTTCCGCCTGTCAAATAGGGTCATAATGATAGATAAATAAGAATAACTAGAAATAGATAAAATGTGAAGTTATAAAAAGAATAAAAGGTAAATTCCAATGGCAATACTAAGTAGAACTGAACTATACTCTAGAGAGCTATGGTAGGATAAATAATGGTCTCCCCAAAGATATCCATACTCTAATCCCTGGATCTGGTGAATGTGCTACCGTACATGGCTAATGGGACTTTAGGGATGTAAAAAAATTAAGGGTTTTAAGATGGAGAGCTAATCTTGGATTATCTAGGTGGATCAAAAGCCATCACCAGTGTTCTTACAAGAGGAAAGCAGGAGGATGAGAGTAAGAGAAAAATGCGAACAGAGGTTGGAATGATGCAAGGGAAGGGCCATGAGTCAAGAAATATAAGTGGCCTTTAGAAGTCATAAAAGGCAAGGAAATGCATTCCTCCTAGGGCCGCTAGAGGAAGCATGGCCCTTCCAACTCACGTAAGAGTTCTAACATCCAGAACTGTAAGGTAATGATTTGTGTTGTTTAAAGACCCTAAGATTATATTAATTTGTTACAGCAGCAATAGAAAACCAATACAAGTGTCAACACAATTCAATGAAAGCTACTCGGGCTTTAAACACAGACAAAAACCTGTGTCCTCAAATCCCATTTTGCTATTGATTTCCTGTGTGAACGTGGCAAATTACCCTCTTTGGTTCATTCAGATACTGGAGAATGCAGACTGGATCTCTTTCTCCGAGCATTTTCTCCCATGTGCATTCCAAGTGAACTTGACTCTACAGCTAAAGTTCTTTGGATCCGTCTTACATACCTGACCCAATCTCTCACAGTCAAATTTTCTTCCCTAAGAATTTGGACCTGGGCTTGAAAGATGGCCATTAATGTTGGCTAGTCACCTGAAGCAGAGTGACCACCTATCTCTAGTCATGGGTACATAAAAATAGAGGAAACAGAGCTACAGATATACAGAAAAAAGCAAAGATAAAAAACTGCGAGAGCCTCCTCACTGAGTTCATATATTGTCAGGTACCGATTCTTCTCCTTTCTTTAGGCCTGAATACATTGTGGCACTTTGGCTCATAAATCATCCCCTTTCTTATAGTAAATCTGCCATGTTTGTTTAATTTAGTACAAGTTATCTTCGTTTTTTGAAAAAAATCTGACATAAAAATGTAACTTGAAGTAGAAGTGAAAGGATACATGATAGCGTAATTAATGTTGTTAGAATAATTCTGGGCTTATTTGTATACTACCATTACTGCTATCTCTACTATAAGGAAGAGGAAGAGGAGGGGAGAAGGAGGGAAGAGAAATGTTTATTAACTCTGAATAGTAGAGAGGATTCCTGTCTGCTAGGTTACATTGGGAATGGGATGAGTGGAAATTTTCTCTCTCTAATTCTGTTTCAGGATAGGAACCTAATCCAGGCCAACCTAATCATGAAGAGACACAATAGTTTTAATGACACCTATGTCATAAAGTAGAAAATGGGGGCGGGGGGGAGCCATATTCTCTGTAGCATTGAGGTGGTCATAAATTATGATCCACAATCACCATATGAACTGCCACTGCCTTCATAAAACCTTTCATAATCTTTTATCTAAAAATCCTTTCCATATAGTAAGTGTTCAATAAATTTCAAATGTGCAGGCCCCTCTTCATGGCCCCTTCCCCTCTCAAAAAAGATGTGCTCTCATTTACCTTCAGGGGCCTAAAGTACCTGATACTTAGAAGCACTTTATCTGTTTTCTTTTTTCCTAGATGAATGTTTAAGTTTAATAGATTCTAATCTCATGGTATAATTTGAAATATGCCAGTACTAATAATATATTTTGGGGTTTCATCCAGGAACCCACTGAAACATTGGAAAGAAAGTAAAACATTTCTGACTGTATCAACTTTAATTTCAGAAAGTAAAACTATTAAAATTGGTTGTTCCAGCTTAATTGAAACTTAAACACTGTTAAACATCAGTTTCATTTTTTTGCATCCATGACTCTCCCTACCTTTTGTTTGTAATGTCCCTGTGGAACTACATTTGCCCATGTCATTCATACTTGTTTACACATGTTATTATTCCCTTTATAAGTCCCTTAATGGCTAAAAGTACACACGGCCCTTTTGAGTATCATCTATTGCATAAAGTAGATCCCCAACAAATATTTATGAAATAAAATTAAAGTAGTAATTTATCCCACCAAAATGTGCAATTCTATATTGTTTTATGCATAGGTGCTTTCATAAGACAATGTAGTTATATTGTATAGTCTTTCATCAAAAAGCTTCTAATCCAACATTACTATTACTTCATGAAATTCCATTAACCCACTGGTCAAAGTCCCCTACTATGAGAATAATAAGCACTTAGAAGTATAATATGAATGGGTATATCATTCTCTTCCATTCAAAAATAAATCCCTGAAGTTCATGTGTTAATATGGGTGTTGGGTTGTTTTTGTTTTTTTTCTGGCCATATTAGGGAGATGAGATATAAAACAAGAAAAAAAAGAATTAAAAAACACAAAAATTTGGGGCAAATATTTTCTGCTTTATACCAGGAATAAGAGTATCTGAAAGTTATTATCAGGTAGAAGGACCGAGAAAAGAAGATGAGGTTTTGTATTCTTATGATATTAGTGCTAAACTATTTAAATAACTCATAATTACTCATATAAAAAAATGGGGCTCCTTTTCAGAACAAAATTAAATATTGCTGTAGGCATTTTATTTTTCTGTTTGTTTTTCATTTTTAAATTTTTTTCTTACTGCTGTAGGCATTTTATTATGGAGATCAGAAGGGAGTCTGTCCCTAATTTAAGTTTAGTTGTTTAGCAAATTAATTGCAATACCAACAGCGAGATGGTATGATTTATACTATTTAAAGTATAAAGGAAAAGACCAAAAGCATATATTTTCTCACAAAAGCAAGTATCTTCCAATCATTTTATTGCTGTATCCCTTAGCATTCTTCTAAAATATGACATAAAAACCTACCCATTTAATCTTTGGAGCTGTCTATTGCAACACAACAGTACTTATAACAAGTATTTACATGAACACTTGCACACTTTTCTTTGAATTTGGCTATTCCTCTTGCACGTGTCACTGTTTTTTAAAGGCTGTAAGAAAAAATTAAGTTGCTAAAAGTCTGAATAGGAAGTTAAATTTGTGCAGAGCTTATCCTGCCAAATCATCTACTGTCAGAAATGTCTTCAGGTGCAGAGAGTAAAACTTCCCCCTAATTGTATGGTTCTGGCAATGAACCCAACTATAACCACATTTTTGGAAAGTAAAAACTGTTCTAAGAATGAATAAAGAACTGCTTCTTTGTTCCACTATTAGAATGAAGTGCATTAGTGCATTTGCAAAGCAAATAAGTTAAAGGAAGAGAATAGAGAAATTTCATCCCTGCCCCTGAAAGTGGAGCAAAATTTGTTTAATAATAAGTCCTATGTGTATACTCTGAATCAAGTCCTCTACAGTTTATAAAAAGTCACCTGGCTTCATTGGGGTCTTCCTGAATTCAAGTAGAAATAATGCCATTTTTGTGGGTTTAAAAACAAAACTCAGTGGTCTTCTCCTAACCTTTCATTATATGAACCTTTTATTATATATATATTTAAACCTTTTCTATATATATATAATATATATAATTATTATATGAATCCTTATATATGTAAGAAGATATGGTTTAAAATTAAGGATAATTGAAACAACTAATAAAGATTTCATATCCAGATGGTCTAGTAAACATTTTGAAACCCAGCATCCCTTTGGTGAACTGCTATCATTGCATATCTACTTGGCATTCAGTAGCTTCTGATAACTACTTGATGAGGACATTGAAAATTGCAGGTTGCTGCCTTGGATGCATCTCAAACTGCAAAATCTTTGAAAGTCTTGATTTTCAGCCCTAGTTGGTTTGGCTCAGTGGATAGAGTGTCGGCCTGTGGACTGAAGGGCCCCAGGTTCGATTCCGGTCAGGGGCATAAGCCCAGGTTGCGGGCTTAATCCCCAGTAGGGGGCGTGTAGGAGGCAACCAATCAGTGATTCTCTCTCCTCATTGATGTTTCTGTCTCTCCCTCTCCCTTCCTCTCTAAAATCAATAAAAAAATATTAAAAGAAAAAAAAAGAAAGTCTTGATTTTCAGAATACAGAGAACAAAATGGTTAATGATTCTTCTTGGTATGATCTTTAAAAGCCATTTAATTGATGATTTGTTAGTCTTAATATTTTAGTAGCTCATCCATTTCCTGGACAATTCACATGAGATTTAAAAAAAAGTCATGTTAGAAATTATTGCTTTAAGGAAATAAATGTATTTTTTCTGTTTGCATATTACATTGTGACCAATATTACATTACAGAATAGGATCTACTAAAGTGAAGCTTCCAATAAATATTTGCAATTAAGGTTAAAAATAGTGTAATTTCATGATCTTTGTGTTGTATCTAGGCTATCTGAAGCCTAAAACAGGATGTGATATATATTCCTATTCCTTGGTCTACAGGCATGATGCTATGTCAAATTGTACCAACAATTTCCGGTTGGTGCAACTAGAGATAGTTCAGGAAGACTGAACTTCTAAATGAGCATTCAGGAGTACTGTTCCAACCTTTGAGATGATGCTGAGATTAGCTCCCACTGACCTAATTTGTCTTTCCTCTGAACCCCCCAGTGTGCAGTGACCTAAGACATGTGGACAAAAAGGGGCCACATGGAACTGGACAAGCTCAGGGAAGGCCTGCATGGTAGCCTTGAAAACTCAGAGACCTAAAATAACCACAAAGAATGGTCTGAAATGAAAACTTTTTTACTAAAAGCAGTTTATGGATAGTATCTTCCCTGACAGAAGTCAACCTGTAGCTTAACTGAGCCTGCCTATTTTTTTTGCATCTATGGTAACATACCTTTGGGATGTCAGGGTAACTTCCCTTTTTCAGGACACCTCAGGACACAAGGAATGCACCACAGCAGAGACCACAAATCCTTTGTTATTTTATCCTTAATTGTTTACTATTAACTATTCTGTACTCACCTATGTAAAAGATTACATGTCTATCATTTTACCTTTTTATCTAATCCCAGAACCCCCCACCCCTGCTTTCTCATGCCTCCCTGGATTTAATGTAACACACTTAAGTCTTCTCTTTTGATTGCAATATATTAAACTAGAGGCCTGTTGCACGAAGAGATTCGTGCAATAGGCCTTCCCTTCTCCTGGCTGTGGGCACCAGTTTTCCTCCAGCACCTGGGACCCAGGCCTTCGCTCTGGCCAGAGCGACCTTCCATCCTCCGTCTTCACAGCCCCGGCTGGAGCCGCCTTCTGTCTTCCGTCTTCGCTGCTCCAGCTCGCCTTCAGTCTTCGCTCTGCCGCTTGGAGCCTACGTATGCAAATTAACTGCCATCTTTGTTGTTGATTAATTTGCATATCGTGCTGATTAGCCAATGGGAGGCGTAGCAAAGGTACGGTCAGTTACCCTGTTTGTCTATTATTAGATAGGATAAGGTGCAAAACTGCCATTCTCTGGAACATTATCTCAATCCATTGAAATTTTGCTTCCCAGGAACTGTTGAAAGTTTGGCTCAAGAAAACTCTCAAAAATAATTCACAGGTTTGAATGTTTCTTACATTGACAGACAAGACAGTACTTACATAACTATAAAAAAGTACAGACTAAATTAGTCAGCTATCTCTCCATATGACAACAGATAACATATTTAACTCATTTTTTTCCCAACTTAATTGACTTTCTTTTTCTCTGAATGTACAAAAATAGCTGGAAGTTTTGGGATCATGTTATCAGCCTAAATTTCAAGAAATAAACTGTCAGTGTTGCAACTATCTTCTCTACTCACTTAACACATTCTTTACCCTGGTCATTTCATTACTGGATTATCTGGAAGAGGCCTGCCTGGTCTGTCTATAACAGTGGTTCTCAACCTTCCTAATGCCGCGACCCTTTAATAAAGTTCCTCATGTTGTGGTGACCCCCAATTTCATTGTTACAAATTGAACATAATTAAAGCATAGTGATTAATCACAAAAACAATATGTAATTATATATGTGCTTTCCAATGGTCTTAGGCGACCCCTGTGAAAGGGTTGTTCGACCCCCAAAGGGGTCGCGACCCACAGGTTGAGAACCGCTGGTCTATAATGATTAAATTAGACAGACAATTGCAGTGCTTAGCCGTTGGTTTTATCTGTACAGTATAGAAAAAACTCCATGTTTTTTAATATTTTTAATACTTTATAAAAATATGTACTGGCCTGTGGTTCATTATCTTCATTTTATTTGACAGTTCATTTTAGTATAATTTAAAAATTTTTAGTCAAATAGAGGGGAGTCTCTGGCTTTTTTCCCCTTACTTATTGTCCATAATTATTTAATATGCAATATTTAATTGTATTATGGCAATGTTTAAAATATGTTAGAAAATAAAACATACAAACATACAGCACATTATCTAACTATCACTTAGAAGAAAATCTGTTATCTGGTCAACCTAGGATATTTGTGTGATTGCAGATAATAAAGTAATAAGCAATTAAGTTCTGTCAAAATTCCTTTTTATTGAGACCAAGTCATTTGTAACTCAAAACTCTCCAATAGTTTCCCATTCACACAGACTAAGTCCAAACCTGAAGCATGGCAGACAAGACCCTCAGATCGGTTCCCCACCTACCTCACTGAGTTCATCTGTCACTATTCCTCTCCGTTCACTTCACTCTTAGAATGGACCAATGGCACCTAGCTTCAGTGCTTTTGCATGCGCCCATCTCTCTGTGTGTAATGTTTTCCTCCCAGATTTCCACATTCCCTGCAGTTCTCTACGGAAATGTCACCTTATCAGAAAGGCGATACCCGGTCACCCTATGTAAAACAGAACCCCCGGCATGCTCTATCCTCTTTAACCTACTGTATTTGTTTTTGTTCCGATTATTACTCAACATTTATGCACACACAGGGTATACATTTCATGGCTGAAGCACAATAAATAATATGGTGACCTTCTTGCCATATGTTTTAATGCTCTCAGCAAATATAATTTTAAGCTTTTACTATGACAGACACTGTGGTTTAAACTTTTAATAGAATATTCAAATTAATCAAAAGAACAGTCCTAGGCAGGAGATGAGTCCTTCATTTTACAGATGAAGGACTGAGACTTACATAGCAATATACCTGAGGCCACACAGAATTTAACTTGTTTTCAATTGATGAGAAAAATAAGCAAACCAAATACCTGTCTAGTCTCCACTGCCCTCCTAATGCTAAGGGTAGATTTTGAAAATTGTATGCTTGTCAGTTGAAGCCTCCCTTGCCTAATTTTAACCTTGGGTTTTAAAGAACAGAGAGCTCCAGTGTTAGCAGGGATGAGGTAGAACATATAACTGTCTATTTCTGGGATAGGCGTACTCTTACCCTGAGGAGCAAGTTATTTGGAAACTACGTTTCAGAATTCACATAGTAACTCCCCGACAAGATCTCTCCATACTTAAAACATAGCTATTATAAAAGCTAATATTTCATGTAGAAAAATATAATGAAGTTTAATCTATATACCATTGGGAAAGACCGTCTGATATACTAAGAGGAAATAATCTTTCAAATCCCATACCCATAATTCAGAAAATTATATTAAAAAAATACTGACAGACACTGGGTTCAAGCCCAGTTTTATCATTTGCTAAATACATGGTTTTACTTGGGTAATGCCTTTAAATAATTGAGGCTCTTTTAGCTTATGCATGAAATATGAATAATACTATAAAGCTACTTGGAGGGTTTGAGATGATACATCTAAATCATTGGGAACATAATGGATATTTTAAAATAATAATTTTTATTCATATTGGAAGAAGCAGTTTGACATCATAGCTATTCGAAAACCTGAATGCATTTGAGGCTATTTGACTTTTAATGTCTCCCAATGATCCTGCTTAACCCATCTTGCCCTCCTTACCCCCAATAATAAAAAAATAATGTACAGAAGTAAATCTAAGATATATAGAAAGAAAACATGGGAGGGAAATCTTTATGAATCAAACTGTTAGACTGCTTAAAATAGGCCCAACAATACCGTGCTGTTTTTAATGGAGCACTGTGAACCACAAAACAATATGAAATAGCTACTATTTTCATAAAGTACCCTTTTTTTACTCGTTTCGTCAAAATTGAACTAACAAGGAGCTCTATGTATCAGCTACACGGAGAAACAGGCTTACTCAAATATCATATGAGAATAACAATTCAGGCCTAAAATTACTCTATTAATATGGTTAACAAAGCTTTTGAATTAAGATTAGTATGAAGATTAGTATTAATATTAAATTTCTGCATTTAATATTATTTTGTATTCTATAATGCACATTTCCATTTTTATCATAATTCTTCAGTCTTACCACCAAGATAGTAAAATTAATCTAAAATTTAAGAATAAACTCAAAACAGTACTCTTGAGGATGATGTAAACACAAAGCAATTCTTTCAAAATAGTATTTTTTCATGTTTCTCTTAGTTGCCACTAAACTACATATTTCATCTTAATTTCCTACTTATTCCCATTAGAGAGAAGGAAATTAATTTTCTTTATAATCATTTACTGAAAAAAATGCTACAAAAATGACTGCTAAGGATGCAACATCTTTTAAAGCATTTAAAGTACATAATGATATGCACGTATAAAAGGAGAACAAGACGTCCAGGAATATTGTGGAAACTCTCAATGAAGCATTCACTAAGTATGTGGGATAGAAGAATGGAAATAAGGAATATTTTCTGCTTTCAGTCTTTCTTGCTACTACTAAGAAAAATAAGATTTGCTCTGTTTACCCCTGCAAATCTCAGGTGATTATTTAACAATTATACCTGTCACAAGTTGTCATACTATACTTTCTTCATCCTATAATTTCTAATGCATAAGAAGAGAGGAAAAGGAGTGTGAGGTACAATAATATAGGTAAGTCTAGCTCCTCACATTGCTCCTAAGTGCTAAAATTCAGGAGCTAAACAATCAGCCAGATTTGATTCCCGATTCAGCACTGTGGACAGCCAGCCGGAGCTGTTTTCCTGTTCAAATGTTAAATGATGCCGTGTTTCTTCCTTGTAAGGAAAGAATTTCACCACGTGTAGTGTAGACAAAGTTGGCATGGCACAGTCAATTCTGCGGAGTGACACCTGAACATAATGTATTTGTATGTGGAAAAAAATAGTTTGCTTAGTCATGTCTAGTAGCAAAAATGTTTTCTTTACAGATAAATGTGTTGCCAGTTGTCAGTCAAGAGAGTACAGGTTATGCTGCTATAAAAACAACCCCTAAAATCTCAGTGGCATGGAACAACAGACATTTATTTCTAGCTCAGATTATATATCCAAGGCAGGTCTCCGAGTGGGACCCTGCTTAGCGGGTAACTCTGGGACCCAGGGTAACAGAGTCTCCATCTTAGCAAGTGCATCTGTGACTGCTGAGTCAGCAATAGGAAATGTGACAAATCACACTCTCAGTCTCCTAGCTCACAGCTTCTGCACAGAAGCCGCAGTTGTTAATTCTGACCTCACTTAATTGGCCAAGGCAAGTCACAAAGTCACGCTAACTTCCAGGGGGAGGTAGGGCTGTGCAATCCTGCCATGTGCCCAATGAAAATTTAAAACATTCATATACACTTCACAACAATTTACATGTTTAAGGAATTTCCTATTCATCATTCTTAAATAGAGGATTTTCCTGTTGTATCAATACATATTAATTGAATATATGTATGACTCTATATGTATTGAATATATCTGTGAATAGGACAAAGCATTATTTCCATGCAGAAGGTAAAAATGAATAAGATACAAGTCCTGCTCTAACATATTTAGACAATACCACCACCACCATCATCTTTATCATAGCTTATAAGAGACATTAATATTAATTAAGCACTTTCTCTGTGCCCAGCACTATCCTAAGGGCTCCTGTAGCACCTATATACCTTATATCTCTATAATTGACCTGAAATTATCACCATTGTTCTCCTTAACTTGGAAAATTTGATTCCTCCAAATAGTGCTAAAATGTGAATGTACTATTTATTCAGTTTATGTCATAAATAGCATTGATTTACATAGGTTGTTTTTCAACCTTATGTACCAGACAATGTGGCACGAGGGACCTGGAGACTGAGTAAAATGCAGATGATAAGAAAACTTAGGGGAAATGTAAGAATTTGGATGATGACCCAGAGAAAAAAAGTAGATTCAGACAATATGGGTGGCCATGGATGAATATGAGGGCTCCTGGGAGCTGGCATGGGAAGAATGATATTTCTATTTTTAAGGGAAGGTGATTTGTAAATTAAAGCTACATGAAACTTCTAAGGTCATAAAAATAACATTAATAAGCCACACTTTATTTTTTCCCATCATTGTTTTAATCAGAGAGAGTTTTGCACACATACACGCACACCTTCCCACCTGAAGGCAGATTATAGCAACTCTAAAGCAGCTCTATTGCTATGAGTGAACCACACTTCACCAGAGAGAGTGGTCTTAAGTGGAAGAAGCACGGGGGAGTCACCTCAGATATAATAAAGAACTGGTTTTCATTAAGCTTTCTAAACACTAAGCTTCGCTAAATACTAGGAGCTGTTGTGGAATCTCACACTCTCCAGGGAGCTGTATTTATTAAATGGAACTTTTCTATCAGGAAAGGTTTTAAACAATCCTGGTTAAGTTTAGTAAGATGGATTAAATTGATTAAGAAAAGAAAAATAATGTCTTCAGCAGTTCCTGTTTGGGGCGGGTTAAATTATACACTTGAGAAGGTTAGCCTATGAACTAGATACCTGTTTGTGTTCTTTCCAAATATGTGTTTCAGTTGGGGGTAAATAGATGCTGTTAATGATGTGAGTCTCTTTTCTTAACCTTTTGCTAAATGGGATATTTAAACTGCAAACATTTTTTGGATTATGGCAGTAATTATGACATAAGAGAAGAATATTTGGATTATTACAAAACTTGACCTAGCTAGGGCAACTGTTGTTCCTGTTATGAACTCTTACATAAGACAATACTTCTTTTTTTGCATTTTCTACTTTTCAGTGCAAGTACACTATAGATCAAATAGAAATACCATACATTTCATGTAAGCGATAACTGGTTCTGAGATGGGACATTTTGACAGAATAGAAAAATAAATTATATTTGCTCTTTATTTGTATAAGAATCACTATTGATCACACTTCAATCCTCTAGTAAATAGAAAATATTTGGCAAACTGGACCGAGTCTACTTATTCACTGGAATTCCCTGCTCTTTTTCAAAAGTTTGGCTTTCTCCTAATAGTGCACTACAGCGCCCACCTCATTCTTGCCCTTTGGCATCAGCCTGCAACGCCCTCCTCCTTGTTCTCTTTACTGAGGTTCTACCACCCTTCCAGGCCCAGGTGAGATCCCACCTCTGCCCAAAAGCAATCTTATTCCAATTCATAATCTTTACTCTCTTCATTTTAATACTTAATTTGGTTCAGATTCCAAAATATATGTTAAGAATTATTATTTTAAATAGAAAATACAAAGTGCAAAACATATTTTAGCATAGTTTTAGGTATTTTTGTGGCCAACAAATTCCTTTTCCTCATTAAAATATTTTTAATGATTTATGTTCCTATAAAGTCTTTGTTTTGCAATGGTATTTATATATAATCCTCCTTTGAGAGTGACTGATTTTCATTTCATATATGAGTTCTAATAAATGCCCTAAGGGGGTTAACTATAAAGGGATGAGACTAACCCCACCAAATATTTTTCCATAACCATGTCACAGAGTATAAAGAGCCTCCCCTTCCTTTACTAGAATTTATAATTTGGATACATTATTAACTAAGTGATATGTGAAGGAGGAAATTATAAATCACTGTTTGATAGGCTTTTAAGGGATCACTTCATGTACTAGATCTTACCAAAGATGCTGATCTGGAATTCATACAAAGTAGTGTAGCACTAAAAAAATATTTCACAACAAAAAATAATATCAACCTAAATGCTTAAGCTTATGGATAATATATTTCTGAATGATTCTCAAGTTATCTTTTAAAAAGCTATTTCTAGCTCTACTAAGCTAGATAAAGATGCCTTTGTGTCACTGAAGTATAGCTTTCCCACATTTCTTATATAAAATGGGAACCCAGAAAAGACCAGTTGACCAGGGCACAACACATTTACCCAGATATTTATAGAGTTTTTACTTTTGTTAGGTATTGTGATATGTGCTTATGATATAGTGACACATAAAATATTTCCCCTACTCTCAAGTTTATCCTAGTAAACATAATAGATGAATAGACAATTACAATACAGTACAATAATTATAATTATAATAAAGTATGCATGGAGTGCTGCTGAAGTTAAGGAAAATTAGATAAAGACATATGTCTAATTCAAGTCCTAAAAATGAGCAGACATTAACAGTCAGCAGAGTAGAAAGGGGAGATGGAGACAAAAGGATGAGACACTCTAGGAAGCAGAAGCCATGTATAAAGCCTCGGAGGCAAGAAAAAGCGTGACCATCTCCAGAATGCCATGGTGTTTAGTACCACTTAAGATTGGAACTCAAAAGAGATATATAACCAGGAGGAGGGAAAAAGTAAACAGGATTAAGATCACAAAATACAAAGGGAAAAAAAGGGATCGCCAATGCCTAGTGTACCATGCCAAGAAGTATGCATTTTCTCTAAAAAGCCATATGTATACTTCCATTAAAGTTATTTTGGGGAGCGAAATGAGTAAGATTTGCATTTTTAATGATCACTCTGCTTATAGTATGAACAGTAGATTGGATTGACAGTAAGGTATTAGTCAATTGCAATAAAGCAGATGGAACACAAAAACATTAGTGGGCACAGAGAGAGATAAGTCTATTTAAGAAACAATAAATATGTAGTGTTCATGGACTTGATGACCACCCGACTCAATGCAGGTAGCTGGGTTGGTGGTGGTGAGGTCTGGTAAGAGAGCAAGATCAGGGGTCACTTACCTATTTGTGACTGGGCCAGGTGGGTTAATGCATGTACGACTCACTGCTATAGGAAACAGAGGGGGAAGAGCATGAACAATGTGGAAGACAGAGAATTAAATTTTGGACACGCTGAGAATTAAAGTTCGGATAGAGAATTACATTTTGGATGTGTTAGGGAAGGGTCACTAGTACAGATTCTTAGCAAATAACTTGATACACACAAGCCTGAAACTCATGAGAGAAACCTGTTTCCTGGGGTGTGCCACTCACATTTCTTTTTCTTTCCTCCCCTCTCTAATTGATGTCTAGAACTGAAAGGTGGGGAGAAGTGATAGCTCTTCACCATCCTCTTGCATTTTGCTTTACTCATCACCTACCCTGTACAAAGGGGGGTGGTAGGTGACAGAAGAGATGATGCTAGTCAGGGAGTGGTGAAAAGTCAGAGTAGGAAGGGTAATGAGCAACTGATGGAATAAACATTTGTGAGTGCCTGCTGGGAATCACAATTTTACCTATAAAGCGGGTATTATCCATTTCAGCTTCAGTTGAGAAATTTGATATTGATGGAGGATAAGGAATTCCCAAATTCACACAGTCAGAAACTAAGAGTTGAGGTTAGACACTGTATAATCTGTATCTTCTCTTTGACCTCATTATGGCAGCTTAGCCTTAGTGACAAGTTTGCTGATTTTAGTTCTTGAGTCTATAGATACTACTTAATTCTGGAAATTGGGTTATAGAAATGTATATTTAATGGCCTCAGCCACTGTATCTTCAGCTATCCATGTTATAACCAGCACGGCCTTACTAATGGGATGAACTCTACAAAATCTGTTGGCCTAATTTATTCTCATTTGGCCAGTGCTTGGCTAAATATTGGTAAAAATTGTCTCTATGATCTTCTTTTCTCTAGTCTTTGATGGATGACTAGCATTTTAAAATGAAATAGCTTTATGGGCATTCTAATTATAAGTGTTAACATGAAAGACAATTCAACTAGATCTTAAGGAGAAAGTGAGCATTTGCTGCTACCCAGAGATAAATACAATGGGAAATACTATTTTTCAGAATTTTTTCATGCTCATACATATACAAACATGAGATTATGTTATATATAATGTTTTGTCAAAGCCTTATATTTTACTGTAAATTATGTTGTAGACATGCCTATATATACACACACACATATATGCACACATATATATATATATACTTTCTTATCAAGTGATTCAAAAATAATTAAAAAATGTTATAAAATTATCTTTTAGAAAACCCATGACTCCCTCTGTTGGACACATTCTTTTCTTTTAATATGAAAACACCTTATGTCATAAGAATTGCAGACCTTGGAGCAGGGGTCCTCAAACTACGACCCGCGGACCACATGCGGCCCGCCGAAAACATTTATCCGGCCCGCCAGGTGTTTTTGCCGCCGCTGTGTGCATAGGAATTTGTTCATAGTTTTTTTTTAAACTATAGTCCGGCCCTCCAACAGTCTGAGGGACAGTGAACTGGCCCCCTGTTTAAAAAGTTTGAGGACCCCTGCCTTGGAGTCATTTAGTTTCTTTTGAATTCTTTTGCTTGTTTTTGTTCTAATCTATCATGTGTTAAATTCATGGTGTAACCCTCAGTAGGTCATTTGATTTCATATTCCTGTGTTTATTTTCCTAAAATATAGATGAATCATACTTAGATTTTTCAAATTTATAAAAAATTAAAATTTTCATAAAAACATGAACTCTATATATTTATATGTCTCTCTCTCTAGATATATCTATATCTATATCTATATCTTTTTAATGATGCACATTTTTTAATATAAAGTTTTCTGCAGAATTATTTTTCTAGAGCTTACCATGTGACTTACAAGGAGTTAATGAAAAATATTATTCTAAAAAATCATATGATTATTTTTAAAGCACAGGATTTTCTACAAATACTCAGAGAGACTGGCAAATCTACAAAATGAGAGCCAATTAAAGTTACAAAATTAAGCAATCACAGCTTTGATGGTATTTTAATTCTGCCATTCTGTTGTGGTGACCATTCCAGATTCTTTAAAAAAATTGTTAAGACATTTAAAACATCTCCTGTTTAATTTAGTTGTGAAGGAAAATTGTAATTTATTTCTTCATATTAAAGAATTTCAAATTATTTTCCCATTTGCTATAATTATATAAATTATTTTATAATACTTAGGAAAAAATCAGCAATGCTATTTATTGACCTGCACCTTTCCTGAATACCAAAAGCATTTATTTTATGTATTCTAATTTAAAACTTGTTTTAAATGTGTGTTTAACTTCTAAATACTGACAGTTTAGGAAGAGCCTCCCAAATCCTATATAATAAAAGGCTAATATGCAAATCAACCAAACGGCAGAATTACCGGTCGCTATGATGCGCACTGACCACCAGGGGGCAGACACTCAATGCAGGAGCTTCCTCCTGGTGATGAGTGTGCTCCCACAGGGGGAGCACCACTCATCCAGAAGCTGGGCTCATGGCTGGCGAGCGCAGCGGTGGTGGCGGGAGCCTCTCCCACCTTGGAGGCAGTGCTAAGGACCCCTCGGGGGATGTCCGCCTAAGCTAACAGGCATCCTCTGATGGGTTCTGGACTGCGAGAGAACACAGGCTGGGCTGAGGAACCCACCCCCCTCCCCCCAAGTGCACAAATGTCGTGCACCGGGCCTCTAGTGTATATTATAAATTTTAAAATACTTTAAAAGAATTTCTACAATGAATGCAAGTTTTATAATTTCTAATTAATTTCCTAAAAACCATAAATATGGAAACTGATGTTAAGAAAATTAAGCAAGAACACACAGTGGCAGAAATTGTCTGTGCAAATAGGAATTCTCACTCCAGGGCTCCTTCTTATCCAGTGCACCACATGCTGTTACTATGCTTATGACCCACATTCTAATCTAGACTGAAGGGAGTAGGAGAGGGTTATCCTTAACTTCAACAAATAAACCACATATGTGAAAAAAAGGAAAGAGCTGGCTTAGAGTCCATCTGAAAAACCCTTGACAGCAATCTCAGCATAAACCAATAGTGGCATATTTGCCAAATAAGCTGGTGTCAACTCAGGTGGCTTTAATAAATAAAAGTCACCAGTTAACAGTAGCACCACGCTGTGAAACAGGCAGGCATCACTTCAATATTGACTGGGGAGCTGCATTTTACAGGGGATATTGTCAAAGACAAGGATGGTCAGAACACTGCCAGCACAGCGGGCATAGCCATGGCATAAGGAATATGCACCCTCCACAAAGGGGCATGATAACTATCTTTAAACCTTGGGAGGTCTGTCAAGACTTATACCCTGCTGGCATCAGAGCAAAGAACGAAGACTAGAAAGTGTAAGATACAAAGTTAAGTCCTATTTGGGATTAGGTGGGTAAATACTTCCTTTCCTCCTCATTAGAGCATCCAAAATGGAATGCACTTCCTTGTTAAGTAGTGATTTCCCTTTCCATGAGAATGTGCAGGTTAAAAATGGTAAACGTGTCTGACACCTGCCTAGATGTCATGGACTTGATTTAAATCACTCAAATTCTTCAAAAAAATTCTGTGATTTGTGTAAAATTCCACAAATTTTCCTAAACTCTGATTTTTTTTTCTATTTAGTGATTTTGGTCGATGATTTGGTTGGATTAAGACGTATAACATGCTAAGTGCGTAACATCAATTATTGCATAAGTGCAATTAATGGTTTTTCCACTCCCCAGCAGCTATTCCTCCTCCCCTCCTCCCTCTCGCTCCACCCTCGCTCCGGTGTGCTCTTTCCTGCTCTCTTTCCGTCCATCCCTCTCTCTCTTTGACTTTCCTTCTATCAAACAATCAACATTGACTAGGTGCCAGGCACTATTCCAAATGCATTCACATGTTCTTTCTTTGAACCCTTATCACAATCAGTGGCATAGGTGCCATTATTATTCACATCTCTGTGCCAACAAAAGGTTTAGTAAGTGTCCACGATCACAAATGTGTTTCTGCTACGTTCGTTTTCCGAAGGGTGCTTAAGAGTGGAAAAAATAACAGCGTGGGAAATGAACCGGTCTGTTTGCCATGAGCAGCCAGGTACAGGCGAGTTGCAGCCAGAGCGGGAAAACATTTTGGAAAACAGCATTCATCTATTTTTTTTTAAAGTTCAGCAGAAGGAAAGATTATAAAATTAATTGAAATAATACAGTTAGGAATGGACCCACCCCAAATGATTTAGATGCCAGAGTAAGCCAATCCCAGCTGTTACTCTGTGCTCTGACTGCCATCCTCAACCAGAGCAGCATGGGGGAGTGTGGGCAACCGGCTGCAGTAGCAGCTGGGACTATTTGTGAAGGGGAAAAAAATAGTCAGTGAAGACAAAGGGAAATTTCAGTAGCTACCAGTGTGAATGGCAACTGGGAGCCTGGCTGCAGGAGCCTCGGGAGCGAAGTGCAGCGGAGCTGTCAGCAATGAATTCCAGGGTTCTGGACAGCCCTCGCAGGCAGGGTGCGCCCTATAGCAATGCCTTTGCTGGCAAGTTTCCTTCTCACCAATGGCAACTTTTGTATACATTTTCTCATGTGCCAGTATTCTGGGCATTTAAAAGTAAAGTAATATTTAGGACTCTTCTAACTATGTAGTCGGTGTTAATTAGCAGACTGAAAGGACAAATGGCATTTCTAGTCTAAAAATATGTATATTTCTGTTATAAGATGTTCACTGAGATAGAAATGTAAATGCCTAGTAAACGTAATTATATATTCTAAAACGTAACTGTATATAGTAAAATCCTAGTATTCTATTTTTACATCCCGAGACCAATGTTACAGAAGGCATCTAATGTGTTTCTGAGCGGCTGCTGCTTTATTTGCATGTAGACTTTCTCATTGGTATCAATTCCTTAATTGTATTGTTCATTTTTATTCTTGTCCAATTTCACTGATTTTTAAGTCTTAGGGACTTCTCTTTATATACTCCCGATAGGGAAAATTCTACTATTCTAAAATAAATCGGATTTCAGTTTGGGGCATACACACTTGGGAGCAAGTAAAAAACATTTGGCAAAAAATCTGTCAAAAGCAGTGCCCAGTACATAACTTTTGTCTTATTTCTAAGAAACATAATGACAAAGATATAATTACATTCTTTTAATTGTAAGCATAATTGACTTAATGGTAATATTTTTCTTCTATGGTTATCTATAAATTATTACAAGGGAATTTTACTTTGGGAAATTACTAGGAAACCAAAGCATATTAATGTGTTGAAGTTTAAACATTAACTTCTCATAACTGTAATAACATAGTAAAAAATGGATATTTTTGCCCTGGCTGTGTTGCTCAGTTTGTTAGAGCATCGTCCCGTACATCAAAAGGTTGCAGGTTCGATTCCTAGTCAGAGCACATATCTAGGTTGCGAGCTGAGCACTGCAATTGAGGCAACCCATTGATGTTTCTCTTTCACACTGATGTTTCTCTCTCCCTGAAAAATAAATAAAATAAAATAAAAACAGAACAAATCCTCAGGTGGTGAAGATTTTTTAAAAAACTGATATTTTTTTGATGGCTTGTAAAATCCATTGCAGTATTTAATAATCCTGTCTTCTCTTTTCTCTTTCTTCATTCTGGACAAATGAAAAGGCAATATTTTCCATTCCCTTATTAATGGGAAGATGCAATTTTCTGGATAACTGAGTACATCAACAACTAAAATTATTTAACTTTGAAAATATATATTTTTCTTTTGGTTTAAATTTTAAACATGGGTGGTATGGCTATTCTAAGAACACAACATATGGTTAACTCAAGTTTATGCAGACCCTAAAACTGCCAGCAAGCTCAGGATACTAGTACTCATTCTAAGCAATTATAAAGTATCTGTCATGTACCATTCCTCTGACCAGAAATGTGTGTAATGTTTATGATTCCAAACTTAAATTTTATTTTTTCCTTTCTTTTTTCATTTTTTGCTTTTGATAAGGAAATATAAGATATATAAGTTTCATCGAGAGAGAGAGAGAGAGAAACATTAATGTGAGAAAGACATATCAATTGGTTGCCTCCTGCATGCACCCTGATCAGGGCTGGGGATTGAACCTGCAACCCAGGTACGTGCCCTTGCCTGGTAATCAAACGAGAGACCCTTGGTGTATAGGCTGACACTCTCACCACTGAGTGAGCAACACTGGTCAAGGATATTTGATTAATCCTTATGGTGCTAAAAAAAACTCAAGGATACAACATTTCAAAATATAGTGTCAATTTTATTAGGCTTATATATAAAAATAATCTTATTAAGATAAAATGTTCATTGCATCTTTCTCAATTAAATTACGTTAGAAAATAAATTAAAAATACCTTTCATAAACTAACTATTATTCATAAATTATTCATAAAACAACCTTCGCACAGGGACAAACTGATAAAAGCAAAAAACAGTCTTGTTTTGGCCAATGAAAGCATTCCTCTAAAACAAAGGTTTTGGGTAAGTCATTACACTTTCATAGTCCTGCCTTTGCTTTCTGCTTTGCCGCCAATTACATGCATCGGTTGTTTGTCTTTCTTCAGTTCATCATTCTAGAAATGAATGAGATGCTATGTTGGACACTAGGAGATCACGACTGGAGCAAATGGGAAGAAAAGGTGATTGAAATGTGCATCGACTATGTAGTGGCCCAGATAAACTCAAAGCACCCTTTGCCAAAAACTCAAACTATATCTTTCAATAAAATATGGATATTTTCTGAATAATTTTAAAGTAGTTCTGGACTTTTCAGAGCTTTTGTAATAGAAGACCTAAAGCCAATCTAGGCCCTAACATTTTGGAGCAGGGGCAGAAGAAAAGTATTCTCAGCCTTTTTCCTGACTTCTGCATGCTCCCTCAGCCCGTCATCTCATTTTCTGAGATCTTTATTCAGAATCTTTTACATGTAGCATTTGACAAAAGAATGAAGATTGGTAATACTAATGTGAATAGAGACAATAATTAAATTGTATACTTTAAATTCAACAGATAAAATAAATTTATTAGATTCTAAGGGTTTAACAATAAAATGCAAATTACTTGCCTTCAAAAATTTCCAAATTTACTGTGGATTTGCATTAATGATATATTACTTATACAAAGTGAGAATTCCTTAAAGACATGTATAAATGGAGATAATTTAATGTAGCATAAACAAAGAGCATTTGTGATACTATTGTGTGTAGTAGAGCTATGAACATGGGTATCCAGTTAATTAAATATCCAAGGGTAAGTGTATTTCAAGGAGGACACAGTGCATTCCATCATTATATACAGTAGAATGGCGGAGGGAGGATGGCAGGAATGGTAGCAAGACAGGATAAGACACATAGACAATTTGCTAATTGCTTCTTGCCCAGGCTCCTCCTACTCGTCTCCAAGACTGAGCTCTGGTTTTCCTTCAATTCCCAACTCCATGCTTCCATAGCACTTTGTGTTAACTTTTACTATAAAAAAGTCCTGCTTTATCTGAATTGTCTCTTTTTACAACTAGACCTTAAGCTTCTTGGGAAAAAGGTTTGGGCAGAGATGGTGTGTGTGTGTGTGTGTGTGTGTGTGTGTGTGTGTGTGTGTGTGGTGTATATCCTATATAATAAAAGGTTAATATGCAAATTGTTCCCGTGACCGGGAGTTCAACCAGGGGCAGGGCTGGCTGGCCAACTGCCCATAGCCCCTTGCCCTGGCTGGCCCTACCCCCAATCAGCCCCCCCACCCCAATTGGGGGTGAGGCCGGCCAGCCAACTGCCCACGATCCCTCCCCCTGGCCAGCCTGGCCCCATAGGGCCAATCGGGGCGGGCCAGCTGGACCCCACCCATGCATGAATTCATGCATCAGGCCTCTAGTGTTTTAATAAACTTCTTAATTTGAATAGTTTAAGATATACAGAAAGGTTGTAAAGATATTGCAAAGAGTTCCCATACACCCACACTCAGTTTCCTCTATATTAATAGCTTACATTAATATAGTATATTTGTCACAGTTACTAAGCCAATATTAACCCTTTGCACTCCGAACCATTCTGGACATTGGCTACCAGCTACTCAACGCTACTTTGCGGCGGAAACGTGCATTTACAGACCCTCGTATTATTTAGTATAATTTTGGAACCAAGTAACGTATTATAATGATATTGGACTTATATGAATTGGGTGACATCGAGGAATGTATATTTGCAAAAAAAAAACAATATTTTATTGTTTATAATTTTGTACAGTATGATAAGTTTTGTAACACTCCCCAATATGCATTGCAGGCTGATTAGTGCATGTTTGACAGTAATAAGTGGTTTGACGCCTGCCACCAGGTGTTTTCCTGTTAGAACACACAATGCAGTCCCGTTTTCTTTGTCCCACATCGGGAATATGTAGTTTATTGTTTAATCCGACACAAAACCCGCTGACATTTCTTGTATATATCTTAGTAATTTTACGATATTTTGATTTAATTTCTTGTGCCATTTCAAGATAAAACTTCAGGGAAACATGCATGTCTCAAAAAGTTGCGTTGAAATAACTCAATTCCCCGTAATCACTAATAAACTGCAATGTCCCCTGAGAGGGGACATCCGAGTGATATGCTAGAATTCCGATGTTCCCTGAGAGGGGACAGTGGAGTGCAAAGGGTTAATACATTATTATTCATGTATTAAAACACATATTTTACTCAGAGTTCCTTAGTTTTTACTCTAACATCCTTTTACTGCTCCAGGATTCTACCCAGTATACACATTACATTTAGGAAACTTTGAAGAAGCACAACTAATAATCACAGAATAGGTGAATGACTGAATGAATAAATATGTCTCAGAAAAGACACAGATGCTTCCAAATCCCTGAGGAAAAAGATCAGGATGTATAGCAAAGAAATGAAGTGGACCTACTTTCACTCCTAGTCCAAGAAAACTTCTCAGGGCTGAGAGATGAAGGCATTCTGAAATGTTACAAAATGCTTTTTCACAGTCAACCAGTATTAGATGTTTTCTCATCTGAACCCAATGATAGTACAATGTGTGACACCTTATATCATCAATAATAATTAAAAACAGATTAAATTTGTATGTTAAAAGATCGATAATTATATATAAATATCTTATCTAATCTACATATATAAAAGCCCAGCAACCAGAACAGAGGAACGACCAGAACGACCGGTGGCCATGACGCGCACTGCGGCAGCCAACCAGCCTGATACGGGCCCCAATTGGCCCCCAGAACCCCAATCGGGGGCGGGACCGGCCGGACCCACCTGTGCACGAATTCATGCACCAGGCCTCTAGCATAAAAATAATAGGTATAGAATGACATAATAGCTAGATATTTATGAATTTAAGTATACTTATCAAGACCAAGGCTGTCATTTGGAAACTTGAATAAATCACACCCTTCACCTGGGTGATGGAACTGAAGGGGGAAAAAATGAAAAAAGTAACATGAAAGTGACACTTTCTTTGTAGCATCATCCCAAACACTTAGCCCAGTGTTTCTCACGCTGAGGTGCATTGGGAGGCACCTGCAGGGCCTGTGAAAAGCAGCCCCAGGATCGCTGACTCAATAGGCCTGATCCAGCAGCTCCCAGGGGAGGCTGATGCAGCCCGTCTGGCCACTTTGTAGGGCACTGGTTTAACCCCAGCTTCTATCTCCTCGCTGCTCCTAGTTTGAAGAGGACCAGAGAAAATCATCAACAACATCAGCTCCTCTGCAATGGAATTCTACTCAGCCTTTCCTCAGGTGGCTTATGTAGCAGTGGCTCTGCCTATTAAAAAGTAAAATAAACCTTTATAATTTTGTCATTTGGACCATAACATGGAAGCCAACAACAATAAGTTTTGTTTGGCTTTTATTAAGAAGATATTAAACACCCAGCCTTTAATTATAGGCTTTAAAAATGATCTGAATAAGTCATTTTATTCTGTCCACAGGATCTTGCCAAAAATATAATCCTTGCCCTCAAGGATCTTAAAATATAGTTAAAGACAATCACATAAATTAGAGGATATTATAAGCCAACACAATATCATACATCTCCATGATACAGCTACATTTTCTACAACAATCACATGAGGTAGAAAGCCAGTATTCATTAGCCTCAAAAGTTCAATGATTTAGCAAGAAAAATACAGCATAAAATAGGAGACGCTGTGGATTCAAACCAGGATTTTAAAATTGTGTGCCCACACTCTTTCCACTAGAACATGCTAATAAAATTTCCAGAAGTGTTTTGGACAAATTAGTCACACTGGGAGGTCTGGTCAGGAGAGGAAAAGAGCCCCACTTTTCTAGAATTGAAAGGATCTCAGAAATCACATAGTCCATAATAAACTTTTGACTCAGGGTTAGGAAAAAAGCAATCAGGAGGCATAAATAGCTACACTGCAATGCTGTCAGCCTCTTTGACTGCAGTTCCACAGTGTATCTTGGGCTTTGAATTTAAAGCCCTCCTCAGTTCCCATTATTTCCTGGGAGGGAACTGGTCAGGAAGGGAAGAGTCAGTATCCTCAGATGACCTCTATTTTCTCCCTCTTTTATTCCCATTCCCTTTGCTGCTGTTCTTTTCTGGTTCTGAAATTGGTCCAAACACCTAAAATCGCCACTGTGACTTAGCCTGAAGGATACTATTCCTCTACTCCATCCTCTGAATAAAAACCCCGTTTCATTTTGGTTCCGATGAATTAAAACTCAAAACTCAGAAAAAACAAACCAAAACTGCATAGAAGTAGACAGGTTTACATAAATAATATTCCAGCTTAACTCAGGTATAGCCGCAGAGTGGATGGCAGACACTATTCCCTCCCATTCCGTACCCCAATTCCTTCCCTCTCCCATTCCCTACAGGCCCATGGTGCCTGGGAGCACCAGCTTCGTGCTGGAGACCTAGGCCAGACAGAGGACAAGTGCCAGGTAGCTCGTCAGCTATTCTTCCAGCGTTCATTTCCGAAGTCATGAACTTCAACAAATTTTGAATGACTAATGAGTGCAATTAAATTTTAAACATCACATGTTCTATTCATTGACTTAAACAACAAAAAATAAAACATTGAAGGTAAACTGAGGACCAATAAATACATATCATTCACTGACAATATGTTTTCTTTCCACTTCTGGTTTCAGATGAGGTAGGAAAAAAAATATCTATCTGGAAAAGAAAGTCGGGGAGGAGAAAAAGAGGGGAAGGGGGGTGGTGACAACACAGGTGGGCAATCAAAGAATGAGGCGATAAAAAAAAAAAGGAAGGGGGAGTGGTCATCACCCAGGAACAACAAGTGCATCAACAAGTAGATTTAGATCAGTCATTGTCAGGGTTGGTGGTAGGTGCTAAATGGATGGAGCCTAGAGGCTTTTTAAAAGGGCAGTGAAAATGCTCTGTATGATACCATCAAGATGGGTACATGTCATTACATATTTGTCCGAATCTATGGAATGTACAACACCAAGACTAAACCCTGAGATCAACTAGGGACTGTGGGTGATTAAGATGTGTTAATGTAGGTTCCTCCATTGTAAGAAATGTGTCACACTGGTGGGGGCTGTTGATAATGGGGAGGCTATGCATGTGTGAGGGCAGGGGGATTTGGGAAATCTTTGTTTCTTCCTCTTAATTTTGCTGTGAACCTAAAACTTCTAAAAAAAAAGTCTTGAAAAATTGGGGGGCAGGGGGGGGTAGATTTAAAAGCAACCACAACAAAAGAACACTGATTGCAGATGAGAGAATATGGCTGGTGTGTCGGGAGGATGTCTGGAGGCCCCCGCTGCTTCACTACA
Organism: Myotis lucifugus; assembly: GCF_000147115.1. NCBI lineage: Eukaryota > Metazoa > Chordata > Mammalia > Chiroptera > Vespertilionidae > Myotis > Myotis lucifugus. The sequence continues at coordinate 2,353,197 of NW_005871099.1, read as the reverse complement.
ATGGAACACTGAGGGGCATGATGGTGAATAGGCGGAGAAAGCCCTAGCCTTTCTCCAAATGTATGTTTTACCAAAGGAGCCATAAATAGTTGTTTGGGATTCCTTAGTTCCCTTGGTACTCTTCACCCCACCCCCATCAGATTTCCCTGTAAAGACACTGCTCGAAATCATTTGTTTTAGTCATATACCCACTTAATAGCATTGACTGAACACCTACAAAGTGTCAGGAACTGTGCCCTGCACCAGGCATCTTACCTGTTTGTCAGGGGGAAGGTAGAGCAGAAAGCTTTCTTTCACTTTCAAAGCAAACACCACATGCTGGGCCAGTAGCTGTAGGCCACTGTTTAGTTTAACTTTTTACAGGGTGGTCTGGCTTTAGTAATATTCCTTCTTTTGTGCTTCACAAAGCAGGGTCTACAATTACCTTTGTTAGTAACTTGTTTACTTTGCGATTTTGGTCTGCTGTCTCCAAGGTTCCATCCAAGTTCTACCTCTCCTTAAATTATCAACAAAATTCTACAGTAACTTACAGCCATGAGAGATGCCAATATCCCTTGTTCTTTCTAGTTAGCTATTCCATCAGGAGCTGGATTTCATAAAAGAAACATCTTTGCTTTCAAGTAAAAAAAAAAAAATCTGATGATGAAGGATCTTCCCTTGTTTTAAATTACAAATTAATAATTAACTCATGATTGCTTTCTAACTAAAGAAGGAGAGCAGAGTAGGCCAATTCTCTCCGAACCTCTTCTGATTCATTGAGTATCTTAAGAAAAGCTTCCGAAGGGTTAAGTTTTTGCCACAGAAATTTGCATTATCTCATGTAATCCTTTCAGGGTGCTGCAAGTGATATATTTCCCCATTTTAAAGATGAGAAAATTATACTCAGGAAAGAGAAGTAACTTGCTCAGGCCATACAGCCAGAAGCAAGATTCACATTAGGTATGCCTCATCCAAAGTCTAGAGTTTTTAGGCATTGAAATTAGAATGTGAGTGTTTTGTCCATAATACCTGGACCTAAACTAGTTTTCTACATGCACTTTGCCAAGGCTGTGAGCTAAATCTCTGAGCAGAGAGCAGTGATATCTGAGAGTTTAGTTACCAGGGAAAGAAGTGGAAATACATTTCCAAACCTCAGAAATCAGGCAAATCATGGATTTCTCTCTCTCCTTTATTTTCCCTATACTAATAGTGGAGACAAGATTACCAGGAAATGGGGCCACTTAGTGGGAGGATTCTATACCAGCCATTAGAACGAAGGCAGCTGAAAACTTGAGTCATAAATTGCCTTAGCCACCACCATGGTCCTATGAAATCAAGTTATGAATTCCACGGACATTTTGGTTCTTGAAATCACCACGTTCTTTGACAGAAAATGTTCTCTCAATATCAGAGACTGTCACACTTGGCTCAAATGTGGTATTAACATATCCTTTTCATTCCTAGTCCAGAAAAGCCAGCCTATAAAATATCCAGTCTTATCATTATCAACCTTATCCCGAGTATAAAAAATACTGATATTTATAGTTTATCTTATACTTCAAATGTTATTTAAAACCCCACTGTGAAAAAAAGTCATTAAAATAATCATCACCCTTTGTATAATTTATATAATATTCCAAAGTGTCAGGTGTTGTACTAAAGACTACTAGCAACTGTTGGCCCTGTCTATCGAAACCAAGAAGACAATCTTAATCTTCACTATGCACCTTTTGGGAAATGTTGAAGTGGTATAATTTCCGTTATGTTTTATTTTATGTCTCTGAGAATGAACTCACAAGAGCGCTTTAACACTGCAGTGGCTATGTATGATGGTGCATGCAAAGTGCCATTTCTGGATTCCTGCTGACTAAATTCCTCTACTAAACCACTGTCTAGTTTTACACAAAAAGACGAAGGAGTCAGTGCCTACATGCTCTTTTATTAAGAACCCCCAATGATGACTCCAGTAGATAGTTTTGATGAAATACAACTGGCTCAACTGATGGTTAACGATCATTCTCACCAGCAATGACCAATTTGATGTTTGGAGCCTTATTATGTTGTCATAGAACTGAGGCCACCGAGTGATCTGATCCCATACAGAAAGAGAGGCCCTCCCCATGAAGTGCTCTTAGGCTAAGTAACAAAGCCAACAAGGACAGCAAAATAATAATATGGCAGCACAAATTTTTGACAGAATATTTCATTGTAACAACATGATTGTTGCATATATTGATTAGTCAAAGAAGTATTGGTTCTTTATTATATACTAGAGGCCTGATGCACGAAATTCATGTAAGGGCCTTGGCCCTGGCCCCTGCCTGCCGCCGCCACGGCCGGGGGCCTCTGCCACCTCTGCCGTGATCCCTGCCCGCTGCGGCTTTGTCTGGAAGGAAGGACGTCTGGAAGGATGTCCAGTCTAATTAGCATATTATGCTTTTATTATTATAGATTAGTATAGATGGGACACTGTCCTCAAAACATTTTTAAGAAATGATTTTATACTAAACTAGAGGCCTGGTGCATGAAATTCATGCACAGGGAGGAGGTTCCCTCAGCCTGGTCTGTACCCTCTCAAAATCTGGGACCCCTCAGTGGATGTCTGACTGCTGGTTTAGGCCCGATCCCACAGGGATCCCGGGACTGCTGGCTCCTAACCACTGTGCCTGCCTGCCTGATTGCCCCTAACCCCTCTGCCTGCCTGCCTGAGCACCTCTAACTGCTTGCCTGCCTGCCTGATCGCCTCTAACCACTCGCCTGCCTGCCTGAGTGCCCCTAACCACTTGCCTACCTGCCTGATCACCCCTAACTGCTCACCTGCTTGCCTGATCACCGCTAACCACCTCTGCCTCGCCCCCGCCACTGCAGCTTTGTCTGGAAGGATGTCTGGAATGACATCCAGAAGGTCATTTGGCTGTCCAGTCTAATTAGCATATTATGCTTTTATTATTATAGATTATTGTTAGTCCAGAATTGGCCCAGTTCATTTATAAATTCCACTTACTGCTTTTCTTAACTCTGACCTCCCCTCACCCTGTTTCTATGCTAAAGGATAATTGTTTTCCCAATGTAATACCCAACATCCAAATAAGAACTAAATATATCATAAAGCCATTCAGAGGCTTTTGTATATCCAGAAACACTTCTGTGATGCACAGGCAATATTTTTCTTTAACAAATATAAAAATACAAAGAACAGCACTATCTAAATTCTTACATAGATTTCTTCTACAGAATGTATATTCTGTGTAAACCAAACTCAACAAAACATATTGTAATTTCTTTCATCTTACCCTGTGGCTTAAAAAACAAAACAAAACACCAAAAAGCTGTTTTCTAATAAATACACTGCTTAATTCTCACTGATTCTCCCTAATGGAGATCTGGGCGTGAAAGTTTATATTTACTCCTGGGTCCTATTTTAACTACTTTCTTTATGAATCATGCCTTATGACCAGTTTTTATTTATTAACCACACAGAGATGTGTGACTAATGTCACTATTGATACTACCTCCTTACTGGCTGGAGAAACAAAGCTATGAGCTGGGTCAGGAAAAACTGGCTCAGTCACTGCCTCTTTTTTATTTGCCCTAGATATACAATACCACAGCCTTCAGTGTGATCGTTCAAAACATATATATTATATATATATATATATATATCTATATATACCCCCCCCCCCATTGTCCTTCTTCTAAAATTATCTCAATTTTTTCCATATAAATAAAAAATTCTAAAACACATCATATAAAGTGAATGTGAATAATAAATGAATATATGCACACTTTTAAATATATATATATATTTTTGTTGATTTCAGAGATGAAGGGAGAGGGAGAGAGAGATAGAAACATCAATGATGAGAAAGAATCATTGATCAGCTGCCTCCTGCACACCCCCCACTGGGGATCAAGCCCTAAACCCGGGCATATACCCTAACCAGAAATCAAACCATCATCTCCTGATTCATAGGTTGATAATTAACCACTGAGCCACACCGGCCAGGCTATGCACACTTTTATAGTAAAAAAATAGTGGCTGTGAATCTTGCAAAAATGCACAGGTGATATAATCATCTTCTAAATTATATCTAGAGGCCAAAGGGATGGAAAATGGAATTTGGAGTGAATGCAATCTATCAAGAGAAACCATACATTTTATGCTCATTAAGACCAAGTTCTGTCTTCTATATTAGCATTATCTTTGCACTTATTTTTATTGACTTTTTAAGAGAGAGAGGAAAGGAGAGGGAGAGAGACAGACATCTTTGAGAAATATCAATCACCGATAGGCTGTCTCCTGTATGCCCCCTACTGGGGATCAAGCCCACATACCAGGCATGTGCCCTGACTGAAAATCCAACCAGTGACCTCTTGGTACATAGGATGATGCTGAACCAACTGAGCCACACCGGATATATTGATATCCAAACTCATGCCATTCCCAAAGGTTTTTCTCTGTCGGACACACTTCTTTTCAACCTTCTCAGTTTATAGCAGTCTTCAGGAAACATTAATAATGTAATTTTTAGATTATAAATTGCTTTCACAGATATTGTTGCTCTATTTAATTCTCTCAGAAACCCAGTAAGATGCACAGGGAAAGCATCATCACTATCCCTGTTCTCAAATTAAGGAAGCTGAAGCACAATTACCATTAGTATAAGTGGAAGGACTTGAGCTAGAGTAGAGATGTCTGACTTCAAATTCTGAGCTCTCTGAGCCACGAGAAATCTGTATTAATTGCTTATAATATCCATATACACTAACACTCTCTATCGCACTTTCGATATGTATGGATATATATTCGATGCTCAAATCTACATTTATAATGGCTGCATATTTCAGGAATGGTCTCCTGCCATATCCATGCCTTTATTTAGCTATCTTTTCATTGAACTTCCTGGGAGAACATCCTCTGCTTAAGCAGCCATTCTCCCTTGGCTTCTGGGATCGCGCCGTTCCTTACTGGGGCTTTGAACACCAACCCATTTGTCAACCTCCCTTGATTGAATTTCTGGGGCTTTCCGTGTGCATTGGGATTTCTTCTATGACATGCGGCTTTGCTCCTTTGTTGTTTTCTTCTTTGAGCTCCATTATCTGGAAGGTTATTTTTGTCTTCCCTGTAACCTCATTAATGCAGGATGGTGAAAGATAAGGAGAGAGCAGACATCAACAGAGGGAAGTGGCTGAATCCACCAGGACTCTTCTCTCTTTATTCCCCCTTTCCTTCATTTTTGTCATGGGGATCATAGCTATTTTTCAAGGAAATTCTTGGGGCAGAATAGTATAAATCTATATTAATTACATCAATATTAGCCTCTGTAGGGTATGTGCTATAAAGTTGGCTATAATGTTTAAATATTCATAAATTTTTAAATGCTTGCTGTTAATCTCGCTCACATCTTTATTACTGAAAATTCTTACAGAGCAGGACAAAAAATCCTGCCATTTCAATCCTTGCTATGTCTTTATTTGTTAACTCCATTTATCTTGTACCTATACAATACATTAAAAGATATATGGCCCTCGCCAGTTTGGCTCAGTGGATAGAGCATTGGCCTGCAGACTGAAGGGTCCCAGGTTCCATTCTGGTCAAGGGCACATGCCCAGGTTGTGGGCTGGATCCTCAGTGTGGGGCCTGCAGGAGGCAGCCAATCAATGATTCTCTCGCATCATTGATGTTTCTATCTCTCACTCTCCCTTCCTCTCTGAAATCAATAAAAAATATTTTTTTAAAAAGATATATGCAATTCCCCAACAAGAGTAAATATCTCATCTTTTTATTCACTAGCCTTGCCCTATTTTAGCACATTTACTGAAGAGTTGAGTAGAGGGTGTATGCAGTAAAAAGAGGGAGGAATGTGGGCAGAGAGCAGTGGGAAGTAGATAGAAGATGCTTCATATCTGATACCAACTTTCTGCCCTGGCTCCCCCATTCTTTGCCTCCTCCCCCCTTTTAGTCCTAATGGTCTCTTCTCAAGCTCTGTTTAAGAACATGCCACTTTCAAAGATAGAGATGGGTAGAGAAGAGAGAAAAAGAGAATTCTTGGGCTTTTTTTCTGAATATATTTTTATATTATATAAGCTTTGTATATGACTCTTCGGGAAGAGACACTAGGCTTGTGGTTTCAAAAATCACCTTGACAATGAAGGATACAAGAAAAATGCTTGTCCTTCTCGGACATGGCCTAGACCACAGCTATGAAGTGAATCCTTAGATTAACCCCGTAGGCCACCCCCAGGCAGGTGGGGTCAGGCAGCAGAGCAGAGGTGCTACGTTCCTTGTATCTAGTGCCTCTTATGTTGAAGGATCATGCACCTGCTTATAATATTAAGCACCTAATTCATCAACTACTGAAATGTTACCATTTTTATATCATTTAAGGTAGCAAGAGATTATACTATGAAATATCATTCTCTTAATTTTCAGATACTTCTAAATGTCCATTGAATTCCAGAGTGTAGACAGGTAAATGTGCTCTTCATACTTCATTGATGGGACTGCACATTCCTGCTCTGGTCGTTCATTGGCTTTCCCTCTCACAGAGGCACCTGTGGTGCAGCAGGCATTTGCTGCTGCATCCACAGTGTGATCTCGCAGCTGCCTTTGCTAACTAAACTGCACAGGTGAGAACAATTCTATTTTCAGGCAACCTTAACACTGTCTTTGTATAAAAGCACAATATTGCACCTATTCAGCTAGTGTCAGTGAAGCCAAAGGGAAATCTTGTGGGAGTTTTCAGTCTAGTGTACACATAGATACTAGCAGTTCTACTCCCACACCATTTAAGACAACTCATACAATAAGTTTCAGTTATTCCTTTGATTAGGAGAGATTGAGTGAGGGTGAGCCCAATAACTATATTATGCATTGCATTTCATTGCATTAGAGAGTTTTGGTATTCTCTGACCAAATTAGTATCCCTCTAATGAACTATTATAATGAGATTTCTTTGAAAACATATTGATATTGATCTATCAAAAAATAAGAACCCTAATAATGATGTTAATTCCAGGCATAGCAGAAATGGTAGCTTGCCAAAACTGACAGCTTATCCACTTGTTTACATAAGAAAAATAATCCATTTATTATGCTTTTTTCTGACATCCTTACTTGTTCATATTCCATCACATCAAATTTCTACATATGGATATATTTGATCATTCCTTCCTAGAAATATGCATTTTGATACATACCATGATACATCTTCCCAAATCAAATGATGTATACTAATGCTAAACACTGTATTTTAAATAGTTTACCAATTTAGTGTCAATGTGTCTCTTAAATTCATATTACCTACTGGAGAGTGTTATAGGAAATCTATTTAAACTAAAAAAAAAATCCACAGATTTTAGCTATTCTAAAAATGAGAAATTTCTATAGTCAACATTAAAAGACAAAAAGATCAATCATGTCATTTAAAACTGAGACAGGCCTTCCTTTTTGTTTCTCCTACTGATGAACATTACACCTTTATTTTAAAAATACAGATTTCTGTTCTTCCTACAAGGAGGGAGGGTGGGGGAAGGGGGGAGGGGAGGGGACAGGCAATTTGAAAGCTTACACAATTGAAAAATGGTTCTTATGTAATTCTTGTTGTTGCATCTATTATCTGTCTCAAGGGTTGGTAATAATAAATACTTATTTTCTGAAAATTTATTCCAAATTTCTTTTAAGTCAGCAAAGTCACTTTCTCAGAGTGTGGGTTTTGTTTGTTGCTTATTTATTTGTTTCTTTAAGGAAGAATCACCAAATCTATTCATGACTGGCTTTTACTGATCCTGATGCAAAAGCTGTTGTTTGATCATTTATTTATGACTAAAAGCTGCTTTAAAAGACATAGTTGCACAATAAAATATTTAAGCACTCTGATAGATCAGCAGGTAAGCAATATGAACTTATATTAAAAAGAATAGATACTAATGAATAGTCTCTAATATTTTAACCAATAGATATCAGTTTACAAGAATTGCAGATAAACTCTGGATTTATTTTTATTTTTTTGCCACACACACAAAAAAATTCTAATAATTAATTCAACAAGAAAGCTAATTCATTTCAGTTGTTAGTCATTTCAATTACAGCACTTTGTTATCCTGAGTAGGAAATCATTTTGCTTCTCAAGAATTTTCTCCTCCTCTCCCCATTATGGACAAAACAACAAAACCAGTTGCACCTCTATTTCTAAAGCCCTTGTTTTCCCCAAATTGGTATTTAGATACCAACTAATAACTTGGTGGATTCAGCCCCTCAAGGCTATTAACAACTTGATCCCTCCCCCCTTCTGTGGTGTCTGCTGGTGAGTGAAGTTCTCACTAACAAAACCTAATACTTACAAGACAAAAATAACAGCTGGAAGTTGGCACGTGATTGTGCACTACCTTCCCTTCAGCCCTGGCAAGTGTGACAGACCAATGATCAGTACCCAGAATCCGAAGTCAGTTTTGCAATCCTTGCTCAGGTGCATGTTAGGGTCTGTGAAACCAGAGATCTATGTGGAATGACTTGAATTTTATTTCTTTTGATCGAAAGGATCTGAAAAGGCGACCTACCTTTATGGGTCAGGCGTAACCGGGGCTGAGCGGTGTCAGCTGTGTGCCCTCCCGTCCAGAGCTCCAGCAAGTAAGCCCACAGGAGCCAGGTGAGAAGGGAGCCGGGCGATGCCATGCTGCCGCTCCCCCGGCCAGCCCTCCGATCCTCAGTGGCAGGCGGTCTGAGTTTCACTTAGGACTCCCCTCCGGGGGCAGCGTGGGAGAGGCTTTGTCAGAAATCGCACGCCTTGTCATCAGAAAGCACAGTCCCAAAGTGCCATTTGTCAGGCGGTATTTGGATATGCAAAACCTTTCTTTCCCCCCGGACAGTTGTTTATAAGCCCGGAGCAAGAGGACATTCCAAGGAGCGAGTCTTCAGAGCCATGCCCTGCGCTCTCTCCGGGAGCGACGCGGTCGAGCCAGAGAGAAACTGGGTTTTGCAGTCACTTCTGCAAGCAGTTGGTTCAGCCAGGAGCCCCCGGCACACGCACTGCCTTCCTCCTCCGGGGAGCGCTCCTCTCCCGGCTCCCCGAAGCCTCTCACAGTCCGCCTCTTGCACCGACTTGCCAAACAGCTCGCTTTCATTCACCTTTCACCCTGCTAATTAAAAACAAGATGTGCCATTCCCACCAGGAGTTGCCGATCCACCCTGCAGGGATGCGGAGCTGTCAGCGAGCTGAGCCGTGTTTGCGGGGAAAGTTCAGGCAGGGTTGAGCGTGCTGGCTGTTTTCTAGGAAGTGTTTCTGCTGCACGTGCCCCGCTCCCCCCGCCCTCCCGGTGTCAGGCCCGCCACTCCCTCCGCCTGGAGGCAAGTCCGCCCAGTGATGGGGAAGGGGGTCGGGAGGGAGAATGGTATAGAACAGGCGGGTGGTTTCAGAATAGGTCACAGAAGAGGATGTTGTGTCAGGGAGGGCTTGTAAATGCCCAGTCACCAAGAGTAACCCTTGAATAAATACAAATTCACTCTAAGGCCTCCATTGGTCACCATCTAGTATCAAAATTGATTTTTTTTTAGAGTTTCCGCTGAATTTTTTTTTTTTTACATTTATGGCTTTTTATATTGATGACATCTTACAAATGTTACTTTCAACTCTTATAAAGGAAGTGTGTTTCAAGAACCTGAAAAAAAAATGTTCTCTCTCATAGATGTGCAGGAACTAATTATTTTGCTGAGGCAAATTCTTCAGATCAATTCAAAGCAAATCATACATTTTATCTCCAATTTAAGAATAATTCCATTTTCAAGTACTTTGCTCCTAGATAAGGTAACTATGGTAAAGTTGAGATTCTCTAACCAACAGACTCCCCAAAAAGCAGGTATCAGGAAACTCAGGATGTGACATACCATAGGGTTCAACTGCTATGCACTTTCAGAGTTTATTTTCCTAGACACTACTTTGTGTAAATAAGCTTAACACATGGGTCAACTTTACAATCTACTTTCAATCAATCTCAAAAACGAAACCAAACACTCTCTAGCTGTTGGCATGGAAATGAATGGGATTATTTTGAGATACCAATAAACTTAAATAGATATTTGATTTGAGAGTTGAGAGTTAAAGGGTAAACAACCTTCAACTGTGATTACTTTTTTTCTTCTGTGTTTTAAATGATAATGATTAAGGAGACTTCTTTGAGAGGTATGTTGTTGTCTTTTTTAATCATGTGTTACCCTGATATTTTGCATTCTATACAAGCAAATGTAGAGCCTGGCATGCTCTACCCATTTTCTTAAGCATGGTATAGTCTATTAAAAAGCAGAGTATATTTAGCAAAATGTAAATGTCACTGGGTATTATAAATAATTAGATTTCCCAGATCTACAAAAGATTACAAACTCTAAACATTATTTAACAGTAAAGAGACCATGAAGTAGTTAGAGACTTTTAACCTGGGGTGGTCTCTGTAGGCACTTGCATATTTTAAAAGCCAGTCAGATGAGCTACAGAGCGAAAGGCTGTCGTAAATGTGATATACCGTACCTTTGGAATCCTCTTTCATTTTCTTCCAGAATTGAAGTAACCAGAAAATAAATAGCAGTTTTACACATATTATCTAATGGTAGGATTCTGGAAAAGTAAATATGATGCATATAACTTTTATTACAAATATATGGCTGCTCTCATAAAATTAAATCCTACCTAAGATTACACAGTGCCTGTCCTAAATCAGTTATGGAACAGAGGCAATGCAAGATGTATCCCATTTCATTAGGATACAGAATTCACACCATCAAATATCAGTGCAGGAATAAATGTTACGAATGCCAGTTATATACTAGGACATACAAGCTATATACCAAGATTCATCTTCAGTTTCACATGTTATCCTTCATCTTAGGTTAGCAAGACAATGTGTCACATGCCATAGTAATGAGTTCCTTTGGTTTTCTCAAAACGTGCTTTGGTTTATCCTCTGTCATCAATGTCATTGCTTATTTCCTTTAACTCCTTACTATATCCTTCTACCTTTCTCATTAACCTATAGAAAACACACAGATGATGCCAAAAATAAAGTGACTATTAAAAAAAACAACCCAAAACTAAACATCCAGAACTTTCCATGTAACTTTGGCCCCTGGCAATGAAATGAAGAGTCTTTGACAACAAATCTGTCATTCACATCATAAAACAAGAACCCTCAGAAGCAGGGTAACCATATAATTTGTCTTCCAAATAAGGTATGTTTGAGAGTAAAAGAGCCTTCTAGTCATAATTACATGCAAACTAAGAATATTATAAATAAATCAGGATATCAAAGTCACCCTACTTGGGAAAGATTACTCGGTGTCATTAGAAAATACGGAAACGAAAAAACAAAACAAAACAACAAACACTTGACACCACCAACAGTGAATGAAGAGCTTTAGTGAACAACAGAGCTTTGGTACTAGCAACAATACCTGTTGATATTATTATAGTTGATTTGAAAAGAGCTAGACTACCAGTTTGAATACATTAGACAACATAAAAAAAAAAAAAAAGGCGTGGAGGGAAGTGGCAATTCTGAAGGTATTGCCTGACAGGTCAAATGTCTCATCCCAAATCTTAACCCTTTATTGCTAGTGTCACATGACACTATGAAGGGCAGCTTGGTTTGGCAGTAAGAGAAAAAGGGGAATGGAGTACTCCTCGGGAGTTCTGGGCTCTCCCATGGTGGCTTCTGTCCCTGGTCTCCGGATTGTACAGGCAGCTGGCCTCTGAAACCATCCCTCACAGTAGGTGGCCCTACACTGTCTGCTGCTGAATCCTGTAGGTACTTGTTAAAAAACGAGATGCCTGTGCCCAGCCCATATTCCCGGATTGCCAAATTGTATGTTCTAAAATTTGAGTTTTACTATGATTTCTTTAGGTCAGTGTTATTCGAACATTTCACATCTGTTTACCACTTTCACCATTTTTATCATGATAGTGTAGTATCTGCAATTAAAATTTAACTTAACTTAAATTTCCTCATAGGCTTGTTGTGCTACTTATAGTTTTCAAATACATGTGAAAAACAGCAAAAATTGTAAAAGGTTATCTCTCTCCCACTTAAAATGATCTCACATACTATGGGAGATGGTACTAACTAATGGCCTCAAGCATAGCCATTCCTTCTTTCCTTACCCAGAAAGACGGGAGATTATATGTATGAAATTGTACTTCCCAGCCCCTTGGCAGCTTGTCTAATTTTGACCAAATAAATGTAAGCAAAAGTGATATGTCTCACATCTGGCCTGAGGCAGATACTTCTTAGAAATACTTCTAAGTAATTCTTCTGTTTCTTTCTACAGCAAAGGAGTAATCATGAAATCTAAGCATCTTGGATGATTGAATCTCCACATTAGGGACAGTGCCTTGGAAAGTTACCCGGACCCACAGCCAACTTTATATGAGCAAAAACTGAACATATGTTATGTTAAGCTGTTAGGTTTATTTGTTACAACAGCATAGCATAGCCTCTTCTGACTAAATGCATACATTTTACCTACTGTGCTTTGGGGAACGTGCTCTTGGGCACACAGATAGCATGAACAAGCAGTGATACTGTATTCCTTCCCATCTGTCTCTAAAACTACTTCAGCAGACGTGTCTAAGGCAGCCAATGACAGATGTGGATACTTGGGGGCTATGTAAAAGATAAAGGGATTCCCTATGTCATTTCTACAATGGGATGGGATATGCCCTTGGACTTTCCCTGAACATCGTGCACAAAAATGATGTCGTAAGCAGTATTTGTAGGTGAACAACATAGTACTACATCTCAAGAACATTGTGATTAAAACCATTAGTATACCAAAGTATCAGGATAGCAATAATGAGGATTCTTTTGATAACCAAAGATAAACTTTATCTACAGCAGCCATGGCATTTCAGGTTCACTAATCCTTCTTCTACTCCTGCTAGCCCTGCAACATCTCAAATGTCCCAGGATGGCCTGCTATTGCTGCTGTGGCTGCCATCACTACTGCTGGGTTTTGCAGGCAAGACTGCTGATGCATTTTTGGGTCATTCAGTTCAGATGCCTTGTATCACAGACTCTGAAAGGGTTCCAGAAGTCTGAATTGACTATTTCCCACATTCGCTGATTCAGGAAGATGAGGAAAAATAGATAAATAGGTCACTTCTGATGTGTTTGTGTGTGGCATCCCATCAATCAGTGCCATCCAGGATCCAATCTGGTCACCTGCCTGAAAGAGATTTGGCTGATGCCATTGTGATGTCATCAATAACTGTGCCTTATATTTTCCCATTTTGATCATCCGTTCATTAAATTTGAGCAAAATGTATACTTTATAGAATTTCAAATTCTTTGTTTCTGACTTACACTAGGTTTATTCTAATTTTCTTTTTGGTCCTTGACTACAAAGAAAAGCAGAAAAAGCATTTTGAGCATTTTATGCCAAGTGTTGGCTTTAATTGATTTCAATCAGAGAGCAGCAATGGTTCTCATGCTCTCTTTATGGAAAAATAAAATTGGTATGTGCATCATTAACACTGAAAATCCTTTAATTTATCAGTCCTGAGAGGTTTCTCTATATTCCTCCTTATAAGATTATAGAGAATTCCTAAAAAAGACAGAATTCCTATCACTGGCTTAAAAAATGCAACAGAAACCTCCATCACATATTGTTTTTCATGTCTGTTGTAACATATATTTCTGTGTTATTGGTGTCACCAATGGTGAATTGTTTATACTATACTAGAGGGCCGATGCACAAAATTTGTGCAAGGTGCTCGGCCCCTGCTGCCACGGCCGCCAGCTGCAGCCGCCTTCTTTGCCTCAGCCCCCTACCCGCCACAGTGGCCGCCTCGGCCCTCGCAGCCCTGGCTTCGTCCAGAAGGTCGTCGGGAAGAACGTCCAGTCTAATTATAATATTATGCTTTTATTATTATAGATGACTAGTATCCTCAAAACTTAACACCATATATCAATCTAATGAAATGAAAATAATGATTAGTGTTCATTTGTTATTTTCTCTTTGCTGAGCACTGTGAAAAGCACAATTATACAAAATTCAGTTTAACCCAGACAACAACCCTATGCAATAGATATTATTTCTATCGCCACTTATACATAAGAAGAATCTGGAACACAGATATTAAGTAACTTGTCTGAGGCGAAATGCCTGTGAGCAACAGAACTATCAGTTTAAAACCAGACTCTAGGGCCTGTGTTCCAACCCTTACACTTGCCCTCTCAGAGAATATTATTTAGATAAAACTTCATGAGGACATTTTCAAATTTCTACACTAACAGAAACTTATCTTTAATAAATTTTAATACAAACTGTATATGGCTTTAAAATAAAAACCTTTCAAAGCAATCATCAATCTCTGTGATTAATCTCACCAGGTAGGTTCTCCATCCAAGGTTGTGTCAGATGGTTGAGAATACTCTTCATCCATTTCAGGTTATAGACTGTCAGCTGCACAAATTTTAGAATGTGTTTAGTTGACCAGATACTGGCCCTTGAAGGCTAGTAGGTCTGATAAGAGTCTTCTTAGCTTGGTAATCAGGCACAACACTGGAGCTAAATGCAGTAGACAAAATTATTAAAGAATAAATTCCTAAGAGAACTAAGAAAATAATTACTTTAAGAAAAATTTCCAGGTAATCATAGTTACTCTTATTTGTGGAAATATATGTAAATGCACACACACACACACACACACACACACATTTCTAGTTATAGTTATAAGAGAAGAAAAAAGTTTCCAAGAAAGAGTTTAAGGGTAATAAATCACTTACAAATAGTTACTAAATGTTTATATTATTTTTTCCAAAAGATTCTAAGATTTTCAAACAATGTTAATACTAATGCATGTAAAATAAAGACAACATTTTATACTCAGTCCACTTAATAAACAGACTCAGTATGAGACCAATAAGTAAAATAGAAACCCATCCATGGGCTTCTTTGATGTCATTCTAGAATTTAAGACTACATATATTTTTTGTCTTCCTAGAAAAAAGTGATCTAATTCTTTCGAGGTCAGTTTGTGGATTATTTAAAAAGAAAAAAAAAGGAGAGAAAGAAGGAGGGGGAAAATAAGAGATAATTCAATGTAACTAAAAATTTTTTTTCTTTAAATCCTTGTTGGTTTTCTCTATGATCCCCATTGTTTTTAGATACAATGGCTGAAGCCAGACCAGCTGGCAAGGAGTAATTTATTGTATGATATTATTGAGTGTGTGATATTTGTGAGGCACTCGGTATAGCTTAAGATATTTAGAAACCCCAAATCAGTTCCTTTCTGTTAACTATTTGAATCATTTCTTTAGTTGTTCACTTTGTCTTGACAAAGGGTATATGTCCAAGGTGTAAGCATTAAGTGAAAAAAAAGTGTCCCATTATGAAAGAAAAGAAAGGACTTAGATAAAGCCAATGTGATTATCCATCAGTCAGTTGGCAGGAAACTAAGCAAAAGAGCCAAATAGTTTGCAATATATTATAGCATCTTCAATTGTCATACAGTTGGCAGAAAGATATAAAATTTTATATATCATAAAGCTGCCATCGACTCAATGAATATACCTGTTTCACATTAAAGTAAATGGAAACAAGTACTAACTTTAAAGTTTTGAAGCGTCTGACAAAAAATCAGAATATTCAAAATAAATCATATTTTGGCTATGAAAGTGAATTTCAGAGTTCAAAGGAATCACAATGACCAAGGGAAAAAATCTGGCAGAAGTCCTCTAAAGCCTCTTCTCCCCGCCTGGACTTCTTTTCCTTAATACCCTTCCAAATAACCATTTATGGAAGAGAGGATATCATACATAGAGAAAAAGAATGTGACGTTGAACCCACTGGTGAGATCGCAAAGATGAAACAAGAAAAACCAAACTCATTATTTCATGTCACCTTTCATTTCGCTTTACTATAATTTCCACACATGATTTGGCAAACCTATGATTGTGCATGAGCCAGATTTTTCATAAGGCAGGATTGCAGGTATAGTGCCTTTTCTTTTGAATCTGTTGTTTCATTGTTGGAATTATTTTTGACAGGCAGTATGAGTGGTTACTTTGTATTCCCCGGTAGTTGTAGTTCTGGCTTGTTGTGTCCCAGTACATAACACTAGCACCATATGCAGGCCAAGACTGGAACTACATGTTTTCAGTTGTAAACAAAACCACATTACAAATCTGTTCATGCTCACAATTTATTCCTTATTACAAAATAAAGAATGTGCTTTATGCCATAATAATGTGGCACCTTATATTCTGAGCATAGCCCCTTTTCATGGCTGTTAGAATGGGTGTTGTCAGTTAAGGGAAAAGGGATTTAAATCTTCCTTGTAAAACTTTCAAGACAAGAGTTTGAAGATTTCTATTCAAGAAAAAAAATTTTTTTTAACAAAAGGCTTAGAATTTTGAAGAGATAACCATAAATGTGTCAGAAACAAAGGTAATAAATATAAAAATATGTCTTGTGAGAATGTGTTGATTAAAATTTAGCAAACTCAGCTGAAATTTTGATAGTTTGGAGAACTCTAAAATTAATCATCCCTGATTTTATGACTCTGTGTCATATACCTAAAGCATCTGTATTATTATTATTATTACTATCAGACAAGGATACCATTTCATATAAATATGTTCTCTTCATATTATCCTATGTTTTTAGGAATAAAAACAGAAACTATCAGCTGCTCTAAACCTCAACTTCACTCCACTTGCTTGTCAAAATAAATAAATAAATAATTTAATTAATTAATTACAGAAACAATGTCTTTCCCCGGAGAACAAAACAAAAGAGGTATATTTCAAGCTAGAGTTTCACAAGATTAAGAAATTAGCATGTTTACAAGGATAAATTACATTTTGTGCATAGAGCTATGCCTAAAATTAATTGCATAAGAATTTCAACAAATTGCATAATGATCTAAAGCAGAGGTTCTCAACCTGTGGGTCGCGACCCCTTTGGCGGTCAAACGACCCTTTCACAGGGGTCACCTAAGAGCATCCTGCATATTAGATATTTACATTACAATTCATAACAGTAGCAACATTACAGTTATGAAGTAGCAACGAAAATAATTTTATGGTTGGGTCACAACATGAGGAAATGTATTTAAAGGGCCAGGAGGTTGAGAACCACTGAAAGGTAGATCAATTACCATTGCATGAAAAGTATAAAGGTGGAATTGCAATAAAAACTGTATACTTTGAATGATATTTTAATAGCTGAGCATGAAAAGTTAATTGATGTATCATCTATAATAATAAAAGCGCAATATGCTAATTAGACCAGATGACCTTCTGGATGAAGCCTGGGTCCCGGATGCCAGAGGGAAGCCGCTGCTGGCAGCTGGGGGAAGGAAGGCCTACTCTTGCACGAATTTCATGCATCAGGCCTCTAGTATACTTGTAATAAATTTGATAAGCTTTATCCAGGACTAAATACAAGAAACAACAATGTGTATTGTAAATAAAGGTGAAAATCAAGTTAAAGATTTAAGCTTTAAAGTAAAAAGTCTATTTTACCAAGTATTTTCAACAAAGTAAGCTTTATAGCATTAAAAACATAGCGTATCATCTATTCCTTATTACCTGATTAAAAATCATGTTAATTTGCTTAAATTTAAGGAATGCTATTTACTATAGTTTTTAACTATAACAATATTAACAGCTAAATGATATGAAAATCAAATATAATTTTACCTTCTGAATAAGTAGTCAAGTAAACTAAATGTTTCTCCTAGAATTTTCTGTTATTCTCATTATTTAGTTCACTCTCCTTGCATCAATTTTATTCTTTTCTATAGGGTCAAATAATTCCTTTCTATTGAATAATCCCCAATCTCATAGAAAAATATAGTAGTAATATTTCCCAGCTTAAAATAAATATCTCCCTCTCCTCACTCAACTCTCCAGCCAGAGAGCCAATTGATAGTAAATGTCTTCAAAATCTGAGTTCCAATTTATAGTAAATATCTTCAAAATATTGTCTATACTCTGTTTTCATTTGTTCACCTCTGATTTTCTCTTGAATCCACTCTATTAGTCTGAAATAGCTTTGGTTGTGGGTAGTAAAAACAAAAAACAAAAAACAAAAAACAAAAAAAAACAAAAAAAAACAACAGTTATTTAAATACTAGAGGCTCAATGCATGAAATTCGTGCAAGAGTAGGCCTTCACAGCCCCAGCAGCTTCATCCAGAAGGTCATCCGGAGGTCGTTCCACTGTTCAGCTGTCCGGTCAATTTGCATATTATGCTTTTATTATTATAGATGACAAATTTGATTTCTCCCTCTTATAAACCCTGTCTAGGGGTAGGTCCAGGGCTGCTGTTGCAGAATACTGAACTAACTAATGAATAACTAACATGAGCACCTCTGTCTTGCGTATCCTTCCTCAATAGGTGGCCTACACCTCACAGTCAAAACTTCAGCCATAATACCCTCTTTGCAGCCAAAACAATAATTATGAATTAATGAAGAAGGACATGCTCTCTTTATTTTATGATACTTCCTTGAAAAACCTAATATTTCTGACTGCTAACATTTTGAGTGCCAAAGGATTCAGAGCTATAACCACATCTCTTCTCTGTCTTCCCCTGTGATGGATCTACAAGGTGTCAACTTGGCTAAGCTGAATTACCTTTTCCAGAATTTCCTTTCATATCTATTTCTAGTTAGGTTGAGCCAAAAGGGAAACTCCTGGAGGAGTGGGAGGGTGGAAGGAAAACAGAAGTCATTTTGTAACACATATATTTTCTTTTATTTGCATCGCAACTGCTCCACCTTCCCAGGAAACTCCTTCAGCTTGTCTGTTTCCTGGACCAGGTGTGTGTGTTTAATTTCACCACTAAGGACCCTGGCTTCTGCAGGACACCCACAGCATCAAGGTCAGAGACAACAGCTGCTGACATGGGTTTCAGTCTATCCTCATTGGGTTCAGGTTCATATTGGTGGGTTCCAGCTTGTTTTTCCTCTCCAACTTTACAACAACCTTCTTCTCTTCTGACTGTCTGCTCTGTGTACTTTGAAGTCTAGCATCAGACATGAAGATAACAGCTTCACAGAGACTTGTTAACCAGCTTCCACAAAAGTATAAGGTTAAATTTCTATTACAAATCCATATTTGTCTCCTAAAAGTTCTACTTCTTTAATTACACCCTCTAATAGTTTCATCCGAGTCCATAGCTTTTCATAACATCTATGTGCTAAGGATGCCAAATTTCCATCAATAAAGTCAACCCCTCCACTAAACTCAAACATATTTGTATATCCAATTGCCTTCTAGATATTTCCACTTGAATTTTAATAAACATCTTTACTTTAACATGTTCAAAACAGAACTGTTGGTTTCTTACTTTCCTTTGCCCCCTCAATCTGTAAGCCTATTTCTCCCACCACAGTAAATGGAAATGTTTAGGTTTCTTCCCATCAATACTTTTCTGCTCCATAGCAATTAGAATAAAAGTCAAATTCTTATAGTGACTCCGGCCATTGTGGCTCAGTGTTTGAGTGGTTGACCTATGAACTAGGAGGTCATGGTTCCATTCCCAGTCAGGACACATGCCTGGGTTGTGAGCTTGATCCCCAGTAGGGGGCATGCAGAAGTCAATCAATCAATGACTCTCTCTCATCATTGATGTTTCTATTTATCTCTCCCTCTCCCTTCCTCTCTGAAATCAATAAAAATATGTTTAAAAAATTCTTATCATGATCTGTGAGATCCTTTTTCACCTGGCTCCTGCCATGTCTTGCACCTTATCTATCATTTTTCTCCCTCATCCTACTGGAATCACAGGATTTCCTTGATAGTTCTCAGCCTGGTAAAGCACGCTCCCACTGCAGAGCCATGGCCCTTGATGTTTCCTCTGCCTATAAAGCTTTTCCTGCAGAAATCCATGTGTTACCTCATAATAATTCTAAATTTGTATTATAAGTCAAAAAGTTAAGACAGAAGTACTAAGAAAATAAATGCTGAACATAATTATATTATCTATATATATAAAAGCCTAAGCAACCGTTCCACCATTCGACCCTTCGACCTGTAGCTATGACTCGCACTGACCACCAGGGGGCAGATGCTCAATGCACAGGCATGGAAACATGGAACAGACTAATGAATCTCAAAGGGAAGGAGGGTGGGGGAGAGCGAGAAGAGATTAACCAAAGATCTTATATGCATACTAGAGGCCCAGTGCACGGATTCATTCACTGGTGGGGTCCCTCAGCCTGGCCTGTGGGGATTGGGCCGAATCCATGCACCAGGCCTCCGACATTCCCTGAGGCGTCCTGGATTGCAAGAGGGTGCCGGCCAGGCCGAGGGACTCCACTGGTGCACAAATCTGTGCACCAGGCCTCTAGTAATTTATAATGCTAAACACTAATTTCTTATATTTCAACCATCTACAAATATCTACTGTGATGTTTTTATATGAAAGAATTCTTTTCAGACCAATATTTAGAATGAAAGGCATGTTTTAAATCCTGCTTTAATATTATGTAGCTGGGTGCCCTTAATCAAAATATTAACTTTTTTCTGAGCATTGTTTTCTAACATCTGTAATGGAGATAGTTACAATAAGTAAGCTTAAGTAGGATAGTTATTTTGAAACTGCTATGATTATGTTCAAAGCTTTAATATACAAGCATTTCTATAATTTTTCTATATTAGCATTAACATTTTAAATTTTTAAATAAATAATTCTATTTCAACATTTTTTGGGGGATGAAAAGATCTACATGAAGTTCTCTAAATGTTTTAGCTTTTTTTCCCCCCTATAATTTGAACAATGAGTTAAAGTAGTTTTTCCTTTTTAAGAATTCTCTCCTATCAGGTACTTCTGGAAATAACATTACAAAAAAGATAATTGATTTTTTGAGATTTAAATAACTTGGCTCTTGTCTAATGTTCCGCATATACAGAGACCTTGCTGTAGATATGGAGTGTCTTCTGTGTATGGTTGAAGAGATGTAGGTACTAGCAACCTAATACCTCTCCATTCCCATTAATGAAATGCATGACCTTCTCAGAAAGACAATCTTGCTTCTCAGAATAAAAGAGATCTAATATCTTAAAATCAATATAGGAATAGGCTTTACCACATTTTCAACAAGGTCAGAAGTTACAGGATTATAAAATGCTCTTGAAAACTATGCTGAACAACTTAATCTGCAGAGCAAAATATTTATAACATTTCTCTTTTAGAGTAGTTTCATTTATTTTAGGGATTTGCTTCTTTGCAAAAATAGACTCATTAAGAGATTTTTAAAAAATACTCATCATTTAAAAATTTTCATTACTTACATGTTGGGCGAATGATATTTATTCTGACCAATATATACTCCTTGATTAGATGACATTACCATTACTGGCCTGGGCATATACTCACCGCAATGTCTTCTTGCTGAACCCCAATCTCATGGTCACAACTTAGATATTTTTACTACAAAATCTCTCCTTTTCCAAAAGCATTCATTCTGCAACCACCCTCAGAGATAAACCTCCTATACTTCAAATTTAAGTTCTCAATTATTCGATTTCTAAACCTCAGGTGCCAGAGAACAAACATTTTCGGTTTTGCACCCATTGGGGCTCTGCCTTAGCTACTCAGCTCTGCTGTTACAGTGCAAAAACAGTTGCAGATAATATGTAAACAAATGGGCATGGCTGTGTTGGAACTTTTTTAGTGGACACTGAAGTGTGAATTTCGTACAGTTTTTACATGTCTCAAAATATTATACCCCTTTGATATTTTTTCAACCATTTGGCAATGGGAAGAGCTTGTTTTAGCTGCAGGCTATACAAAAACAGGGCCAGGTTAGGCCTGTGGGCTGTCATTAGCAAACCCTGCTATATCTCATCAGGACCTTTACTCACCTTTTGACTTTCTTCCAATTCATCACCCTTCTCCTGTTTTTACTTTCCTCTTTATCCTGCTTTGATTCTAAAATTGCCCTATTTTAATAATGCTGTCACCAATAACCTAAACCCATTAGGCCCTCTCTTTTATTCTCTGACCATCTGGCAAAACACCAGCCTTGTATGAACCTGATTACATGTTTTCTCCATGACTAGCTAGTTAGGCACTGCTGCAGAAAGTCATAGCAAGGAGGAAAGAAGTTACACGAGATACAAACACTAACTCAACTGGGCTCTCTGCACTGCCAGAGCTGAGGTCTCATCTCAGTTATCAGGAAAGGACCCACTCAGATTATTGGTAAAATTCAGCTTATTGTGACTGTGGAACTGAGGACTTCAGGTTTCTTACAGGCTGTCCATGAAGGCTGCCCTCAATCCTAAATCTCCCTCCATCCCACAGATTCTTGTCATATAGCAGTGATGGCGAACCTATGACACGCGTGTCAGAGGTGACAAGCGAACTCATTTTTTTGGTTGATTTTTCTTTGTTAAATGGAATTTAAATATATAAAATAAATATCAAAAATATAAGTCTTTGTTTTACTATGGTTGCAAATATAAAAAAATTTCTATATGTGACACGGCACCAGAGTTAAGTTAGGATTTTTCAAAATGCTGACACGCCGAGCTCAAAAGGTTCGCCATCACTGTCATATAGGATTCCTCAACATAGCCACTAGCTTCCTCAAAGTGAGCAAGGGAGAAAAAGACTCCAACAAGATAGTACAATCTCATATTACACAGTCACACAATCAATACACATAAACATGTATATCCCATCACCTTTGCCATGTTCTGTTGCCATATTCTATATGTTACATATAATTATATTACCTATAAGATGGAAATGCACCTTTAATCAAGAAAGGCAGATTGTAGTTAAAGGGAATTTTTAAATGTTCATTTCATGGTATGTGAGTTGCCTCCTATTTGACATTCATTCTATTCTTTGCACAGCTGTTTTGCTTAAGTTTTTCAATAATTTATCACTTAAGAGGCACTTTTCATTTTAAAGGGCTCCTAACCAGCTATCAGTGACCTTTTGATGAAAAGATGTAATAAAAAGGTAATATTAATATCTATGCATGTTCAAAAAATAGATTGGTCATATTTGCTTTGGCTTTTTAAAAAATTACTTTCTTGAGGTTGTCTCTATTGAAAACCAGTTCTGTAGCCTAGGCAGTTTGCTATTGTTTTTTGTAGGTAGATTCTAACCAAGTTGTTATTAAAGTTACATCTGCCCTAATAATTTGCTGTTTTCATAACTATAATGACACTCTTTTGTAAAAGTATTTAAACTTGTACCTTGGATACCATTGTAGACTGTTAGATTACCAAGTTATTCATCTATATGGCAATACTCACAGAATAAATACCAAGAATAGCTTTATAATAAAGAACAAGTGATACATATGTATGCTTGCATGCAAACACACACTGTCCCAACATAGTCAAAGAATTTGAAGAAAGTTTGAAAGAAATGCTTATAACTTGTTAGATTAGAAGAAATGCTCACAATTTATTAGTTCTATAAAACAATTAGATTTTTGGAGTTTAGACAATTTAAAAATGATTAAAATCTAACTAATATTCTATTTTTAGGTTCTTTCCATCCCTAAATTGGAAAACAACAAATTACTTTTCTGATAATAAGAAACATTGTTATGATACCTTTCACTCATAACAATAAGTGAGGGAAAGTCAGCATTGCAAATTCTGTTTTCATCAAGAAGCCAACACAACTCCCGCATGCATTTCTGTGTTTTTATATTTGATGTATCACCTTTTGTCATGATGTTGCTATAAATATTTTTATTGTTTTAAAACAGGAGGAACCATGCTATTCACTTTTTGTTGTTGTTGTTTTTCTTCATGCAGGCAATGTACAATGAAGGTCTTAGCCAGCACTTCAGTATGACTTCAACAATTTCTTCTTGTCTTGAATTATGATTACAGTAGATTGGAATTTGCTGTCCTTTGTTTAGGGGTGTAGAACTTCATTTGTATTTCTGGAACAAATTCAGAAGAATTAAGACTTTTCAAATATCTTTTGTGTATTTAAAAAAATGCTTTTTAAAATATCCATTAACTCTACAACAACAACAAAAATACTAGTACACCCTTTATGTATCCAAGTGCCCATCCTTCTGTGAGGTGATCCTTCAATTGATGTTTTTATTCATCTTTTGAAATCTATAATTAAGGTATGCCTGTAGCCATTGTTTTTTTAGGTTTAGCAGGTTTAACTGAGTAGTCATTAGGCATTTGCCAAACTTTCAGTCATTCTTACTGTGTTTTCCACTAGTTTCTTAAGATACCAAGCCCTAATAAAATGTGACACACCCTTATATTAGACTATTAGGCTGCCATTTAAAATCATCGTTTTTGGATGCTCATTTAATAACATGCAAAAAGCTTATGAAATGATATTAGTGAAAAAAATTAGAATATAAAATTGTATAAAAAGTAATGTTTGTATGTATACAAAAGTATCTGGTTAAATTCAGAATTTATCTGAAGAAAATGGTTTTCATAATTTAAAATGTCTCCTTTATAATGTTTAATAGATTCTATAAGCATATATTACATACATAATAAAGGACATTTCCTTTTCTTTTCATGATTGTCTTACTTTATTGTCTTTTATTTTTGTCTTTTAGTATAATTTGCATGTGTTTGAGACTAGAGCCATTGTATTTGCAATTCCATATTTTGCTTCTCAAATATTCTATTACTTCTAATAAAAAGTCACCTTATGGAAGTTCACTATGTCTAAGTCACCAAAATTATAGCCACGGGCTAAGGAAACCCACAGTGAGCTAAGAAGGGTTTTACATTTTTTAATGGGGAGAAAAAAACTAAAGAATAATATTTTATGATATGTAAAAACTAAATTAAATTCAAACTTCAATGTTCATAAAGTATTATTGAAACACAGCCATACACATTTGTTTCCATATTATCTAGGACTGCCTTTACACTACAACTGCAGGGCTGAGCAATTGCAACACAAACTAAAAGGCCCACGAAGCCTGACATATTTACTACTGGTCCAGGTACAGAATGTTTGCTAACTCTTGATCAAGATCTTGGCTTCTCAAAATTTTTATGCATGTAAATCACAAAGAGGACATTCTTAAATATGAGTTTTGATTCTGTGACCTAAAAGTCTGTATTTTAAAAAAGTTCCAGTGATGTTAATGCTGCTGATCCATAAACCACATTCTAAGTAGTAAACTCGGGATTACCACTTTATGTGATATGTGAAATGTACTAGCTATAAAATATAATAAAAAAAAAACCACACATCATTTCCAGGGTATTTTTTTCAATTGTGTGTGTGTGTGTGTGTGTGTGTGTGTGTGTATTTGTGGGACCTCAAATCATCTTTTCATTGAACTAAATAATAATTGAATTGGACAGACTGTGAGTAGGGATAGAAAGAAATGTATAATAAAAGAAATAGTTACAGAGCATTAATGTACAGTCAATTTTTAGGGGAAATTTTCTAAATGCTTTAGCCTATAGAAAGTATTTAATACACTGACAATACAACAGATTAAATTTTCTGATATAATCATGCATGTAATAATAGAACAATTAAATATACTATATTCCCATAAATATTAAAATATTTGATTCTAACATACTTAGTAAAAGTGCATATAAAATCTATAAAAATTATTAGGTTATAATTGCTTAATTATGTCCCCTTTTTGAGAAAGTACTCGAACTATTTTTAAAATCACAAAGAAAATGGCTCTGGTAGATTCCTGTAAGTATTGGCTATACCCCATAGGAGTAGCCCGAAGCCTCTCTTTCTTGGTATTGATAGGATGACACAGGTGGCCATTGTGTTAGAGGAGCTTTCCTAGGACACAACTAAGGGGTTACCACCTGTGCTGTGTGGAGTGCTCTCTGTTTGGATTCTCCCCTCTTTCTAAATTGCTTCCTCTTCGCTCAGGCTGGTATGGTAAGAATGAGCTTGCGATTATCTTCTCTTGGGAGATCTCCTTGTCCTTGTAAAATTTAGCAAAACCAGGGCAAGAAACCCTGAGGTGGCCAGTTTATAGCAGCTCCTCTCTAAACTTTAGGAAGAGGTACTCTTCCACTTGGGTCCAGATTCCTTGCCTCTGGTTAATAGGGAGGATGCTCTAGGAACAAGATCAGAAAAGCCACCACTACGCCTAATTCTAGTCTAGATCTTAAAAACTAATGGAATAGTAGAATTCCCAGAGTAATTTGGGATTAAATCCCTGGTAATTAAAACAAATAAATAAACACAAAAATGTACACTTTCATTTACACTGTAGTTGTATTCCTGGAAAATACAAAACCCCTTGTATTTTAAACCCAAACTACTTTTTTGTTGTTTATATGTAAAATAGAATGAGACTCTAGGTTCAGATACTATATATAAGCATTTCAGTTATATACATGTTTAGCAAGCTATTTCAAAGTTATGTGAGAAATTTTTCCTTATCCCAAACTGTTCTTGGATCGCAGAATGGGTAGCATTCCTGGCTATCAGCCACTAGGTGCTGGTAGGTCCCCCAATCACCATGAAAACCAAAACTGTCCCTGTCAATCCCAGATGTCCCCTGAGAGTACAAATCCCATGAAGAACCTATACTATAGAGCAAAGAACCAGAATAATAGTAAACAACAATAATAATAAAAACCACAGGTTTCAGGACCTTAATTCTGTCAGCAATGAGTTTACCTCAGCTACTTAAACTAATGTATCCTTTTCAAATTGCCTTTGAAAAGGCAAGAACTTCCATTCTTGTACAATGTTCTCCAATGCTAGTCCTCAAGACCACTTTTGGGGTGACGGTGAAGACAGCAACTCGAACTCCCTCAGACTCACGGAAAGGTGTGAAGCAGCCGTCCTGAGCAAGGAGATGTCACAGGGCCTGAGACCGAGCAAGCCCGCCTTGGGAGGGGGACTCAGCGAGGCAGTCGCCTCAAAACCGAAGGAAAAGAGCAGATGAAAGTAGAACACCATGCAGCTGCGGTGCACTTCCACGGAAAAGCCGTCGAGCTCCATGGGGAATGAAGCCAGGTGATGCAGGAGAGTGAGGGTCACCGCATAGACCCGCCCTACCGCTGGTTTACAGCAGGAGGGGCCTGGCGCTCTCCATTCTGAGCAAGCGCACCGAGGAGGCCCTGCCCAACTCCAAGAAGGTCTTGGAGCTGGATCCGAGGAGACATAGCTCAGTAGAGCCAAACCGAAGCCGAGAGAGACACCGAGTCCCACAGGAGGTGTTGGCAGCGTGTTCCTTACCTGCCTGCTGAACGATTGACTTTCATGAGCGTGACATCAAACCTAATGAACAATCCCCAGGTTCAACAGCTCCTGTCCTGATGATCTGGGGCGGGCTCTCTCCCACACCAGCCAGGGGCAGGAGGCCCCGGCCCTTCTCATCCAGGTGGGCCAGCAGCTCGCTCAGCAGCGACAGCAGAGAATCCTGAGGTGATCGGACAGCTCTGAAGTCAGGTCCAAAGTGGACCCCCCAGAGCCAGCAAGGAGGACAACCAACCAGGTGTCTCAGCACCTGCGGGCCTTTCCCTCTGGGCCAACTGGAAGTCTTCTGGCGTTTTGCCGTTTTCTCCCATAGACAGAGCAGGAATTGGATCTGCAGATTTAAAAAAAAATAGTAAGAAAAAAAGAATATAATTATGTATAATTTAATATCCATATGGGCTTATCTACCAGTTAGTTACACAGTCTACTTTGCCTATCTCATTCTGAACTTGGTTAATAGCTCATTTTCTTTCTTATTTCATTCATCTACCAAGCACAGTGATTACTTTATAAATCTGGGTTAGCTTGCCAGTCAGCCAAGATTATCTAATTACTAGAGGCCTGGAGCACGAATTCTTGCACAAGTGGGGTCCCTTGGCCTGGTCAGGGATGGGGCCAATGGGGGCCATTTAGTGGCCAGCTGGGGGGAGGGATTGCGGGAGGTTGGCTGTGAGAGCACACTGAGGGGGGGGGGAAGCTCCTGCATTGAGCATCTGCCCTCTGGTGGTCAGTGCG
Source organism: Myotis lucifugus (assembly GCF_000147115.1). Lineage (NCBI taxonomy): Eukaryota > Metazoa > Chordata > Mammalia > Chiroptera > Vespertilionidae > Myotis > Myotis lucifugus. The sequence continues at coordinate 2,325,269 of NW_005871099.1, read as the reverse complement.
TTGTCATAGCGACTGGTTAATTGGTCATAAAGGTTGCTTAGGCTTTTATATATAGAGATGTTATCTATAAGATAACATAATTGAAATTGAGCCCCCTTTTTCCCCTTAATGAGTATATTCTTATTCTATAAATCTAGCATTATTAATTTATAATTTATTTCCACTAATTCTATGAAGATTATAAATTTCATGCATCTAAAACTCTTCTACACAGGGAAAACACACACCTACTGTTGGTACCTGGTCTTATTCCTTTACCAGTTCAAGTAGATTTCTCTTTGAAGATCTGGTTTAAATTTCAACTAAACATGAGACACCTGCCTGGGTAGCATAAGAAACCAATTATGATGCTTTTCTTTATAGATAATATATTTTCTGGGAAATAAGCCAGAGTCTGATCTAACTTATCTCTAGCACTTTAGCACTTTTACTCTGCAAATGCTAATAAAATATATTCTTCCTAAATAAATGCATTTTCATTTAAATATGTTTACTAACAATTCTATAGAACTGTCTGTTAGCGTTAGAAGAATTTTAATTCCCATTTTTTCAAGTCCTAAATTGTGTGTGTGGGGGGGGAAACTTATTTGAAAAGTTATCATTCTTATTGCAGTTAGTGTTTTTCTTTTCTTTTTCCTCAATGTTAGAAAGGGCTGTTAAATCAAGAGTCCCAGTGCAAGAGTGGTTTCTAAATGTAGAGTTGGAGTTACTTTTTTCCTTTTCTGTAATTTAGGATTTGGCTCCCAGGTTGAATCATAAGTCTAAAAGCAGAGCAGAATTTATTTGGGGCTCTTTTAAGGTAGAAGTCACTTCAACAAATTTAAAAAGCACTATAAATGGCTACCTTTGACTCAGGAGGTTCTCTCAGCTGTGGAAATGAAAACAGCTGGACTGGTTAAGTGGTGGTGATTCAGCCTGAGTCACAGGCCCACACCCAGGTGGAAAATGCAAACCCTGGGGACTTTAGGGGATCCCTAAAGGCTGGAATCCCTCTGGGATCTATCATTGTGTCTGGGCCGCCCTCAACAGAGAGTATTTCTTATGGTTCCCTATCTCTTTCATCATAATTTATAGGTTCTTTATTTACATTTTCCAATAAGTACTGGTGAGTATGAGTAATTGCAGAATAAATTAAGATATGCTCAGCACATACTTGAGAGGACACAGCCCCAGAGAAAACACCACGCTGCCCATACCTTCCTTTAATCTGGAAGCCTGGAGGAGTCCAGATGTGTCTGGAGTCCCCAAAGGCAACAGCCCTTCATGTCTAACATGCTGGCAGCAGAATTAATGAGATATGGGAACAAGATAAGCATTCCTACTTCACTGCCCACCTAATAGCCAGATCTTATAAGTACTCATATATTAAGTGTTGGAGATTTTAATTTTTAGATAATTAGAAAACCATGCAGTCCTTGAAACATTTTAAGGAATCTAGGTTAACTAAAGCTAAGATGGAAATAAAATATATTAGAGTATTAGGAACTGGCCTCCAATAGGAACTTTGGCTTGAGGGAGCCATAGTTTATGTTCATTAAATTAATTACCCATCCCGTTCTGACTCCAACAACCCCACAGCCTCAGTAGAACCTACAGTCCTTGGTCCTACTGTCTCTACACTGTCCCAGCCCACCATTATTGTATCATCCTTCTTTTGCTCAATTACATTCTGTGATCAATCTCTATGATAATTCTGCATACTCTGTCAACTCCCTTGCCTCTTTCTTTCATCATCATATTTTCTTACCAAGACACCTAAACCTGCTCCACCCACCACTTTCTATATCTTGGCTAATAAATCTCCCGTCTTCCAGATGTTCAGGCCTGACTCAGCTATTTACCTCAGACCCCATATCCAGTTGATTAGCAAATCCCATCAGTTCCATCTGCGAAAATATGTCCAGAATCTAAATCATTGCCTCCCACCTTCAATACTGTCTCTCTGGCCCAAAGGACCTTCATCTTGTTCCTGAAATATAGTTAGCGATCTCTTAACAAGTCTTTCAGGCTGATCACTCCTTCCTCCTCACTCAGTCTGTTCTCAATTTAAAAAGCCAGAGTAATCCTTTTAAAAACATAGGGCGGATTATGTCCTTCCTCTGCTTAAAAAACAGTAGCTTCTATTCTCATCAGAGTAGAAGCCTTCTCTGCCTCATATTTCTCAGGTCTTTCATCTCCCATTCTTTGCTCTTGCTTACTCTCCTACAGCCCACAGATCTCCTGGCTGTTTCCGGATCATTTTAGCAATGCTCCCAGGTGCCTCAGGGCCTTTGAGCTTATCCCTTTGGCCTGGAATGCTATTTCCTTTGGATATTAAGTTGGATTGAGGATGGAGAAGGCCTTGCTTCCTTACCTCCTTCAGGTCTTTAATTATCTGTAATTACCACCTTCTCAGGAGAGTATTACTGACTAAATTTAAAATTTTAACATCTTCATAATCCACTCTCTTTTCCTAATTCCCACCCCCCTCTATTGCATTTATTATTCACCACAATATAATTTATTTACTCATTCATTTTATCTTTATTGTCTTTTCCCCCCTTAGAGAATGTAAGCCCCATTAGATCATTTGTTTTTTTCACCATTGAATTCTTTAGTAACTAGAACAGTGATTGCTTAATTCTTCTTTTTTTTTTTTGGTTAATCCTCATCCAAGGATATTTTTCCATTGATTTTGAGCGAGAGTGGAAGAGAGAGGGAAAGTCAGAGAGAAACATTGATGTGAGAGAAACACACTGATTGGTTGCCTCCTGCACAAGCCCTGACCAGGGCCTGGGCCGGGGAGGAGCCTGCAACCAAGGTACGTGCCCCTGACCAGAATCGAACCCAGGACCCTTCGGTCCACAGGCCGATGCTCTATCTACTGAGCCAAACCTGCTAGGGCTGCTTAATTATTCTTGTTATACAGATCGAGACTTCCACAGTGAATATACGTTTTTCTTAAAATTTAAATTATTTATTCAGGAAAAGAAGTACAATTGGTGTTTTTTTTAAAAATATACTTTTATTGATTTCAGAGAGGAAGGGAGAGAGAGAGACAGAAACATCAACGATGAGAGAGAATCATTGATCGGCTGCCTCCTGCATGCCCCACAGGTATTGAGCCTGCAACCCTGGAATCAAATCATGACCTCCTAGTTCAGTGGTTCTCAACCTTCCTAATGCCGTAACCCTTTAATACAGTTCCTCATGTTGTGGTGACCCCCAATTTCATTGTTACAAATTGAACATAATTAAAGAATAGTGATTAATCACAAAAACAATATGTAATTATATATGTGTTTTCGATGGTCTTAGGTGACCCCTGTGAAAGGGTCATTCGACCCCCAAAGGGGTCGCGACCCACAGGTTGAGAACTGCTGTCCTAGTTCATAGGTCAATGCTCAGCCACTGAGCCATGCCGGCTGGTCTGCAATTGGCTTTTAATCATCATAATCGGTAAGAGCTTGGGCTCTGGAATCAAAGATCTTGTGTTTACATTTTGGCTCCACTAATTACCAGTTGCATGACCGTAGGGATAATAGCCATGTCTACTTCACAGAGTAGTTGTAGTATATTAATGGAGAGCAAGCATGTACATTTGCAGAGTTTTTGGCCAGAGTAAATACTGGTCACTGTTAGCCATTGTTTTTATAGTATTTATGACTTTTCAGTAGGATGTGGAAATTTTTTTAATCTTTTTTTCCTGTTATTATAAAGGTTCACACAACATTCTGTATTAATAGAACTAATGTCACATTGTAGGACAGGGAAGTTGGATTGGCACCTCCACATATGTTCAAATTTGACATGCCAGTTAGATCCCCTTTCCAAAATATGATATTCCCAGCCCAGTGAAATACATGCATGTTTCTATTGTATATTCAGAGACCCACTACTATAAAATCTATACATTTCTTTTGAGCTATTGTATTCTAAGCAGAGGAGGGACAGAATCTGCACTATGTTTTTAAAAGGATTACTCTGGATTTTTTATTTTATTTTATTTATTTATTTATTTATTTATTTATTTATTTATTTATTTTTATTTTGAGAATAGACTGGGTGAGTAGGGAGGGAGGAGTGATCAACCTGAAAAACTTGTTGAGAGATCGATACCTTTATTCCAGGAACATTATCTAATCATAAAGCTGAAAAGTCACAGAGACAACAAGTATCATCAGATGTGCTTTGCTGGACTCGTGGAAAGAAAAAGATCCTGAGAAAGGCGGTTGGCCTAAGGGAGATTGGTCCAGGTAAAGTTGCAAAGGGACAATATACTGGCACTTTGCATCTATCAGTTGAAATAAGCATTTAGAGGAAAGAAAGGCAACTTTTCCACTTTAAGAATTAATCATGCACTGACACTGTGGTAATGCTTTTGATTAAAACACTGCAACTAAAGGATTCATTATATGATTAAGATTTCCTTTTGTTTTTCAATTTTTTTGGAGAGAAAAGGCTAATTATATACTATATATAACAAAGTATAAAAAGAGATTAGTGATTTGTATTTCAGTGGAAATTATTTTTTTAGGGATGAAAACAACATACTGATTTAATTTTATGTAATCGGGAAAGCAGGGTAAAGGCCAAGAAAACTTGGTATTGTGTAGAAAAATCTTATCTCTGCATTATTATTACAGTATAATAAAATTACTTAATGTAGGCAGGAAAATACATATTTTAAATGGGAGAATTTCCTTACTAAAATACTAGGAGCATATAATATGTTTTATAATATGTTTATCTGTATTATTATATTATATTACAAAAGTATTATCATATTCTCTTTCTTTAGATGGCATCCTGACTATCAATGTAAATTTGGGTTTTGAACAAGTCTATTATATTTCCATTAGGGTAAATTCCTATTACAAAATAAGACTTCTTTATTTCTTACAGGTAAATTTGCATACTATACAGAGATTCCGTGTACATCAACTCTCAATAATAATGATAATGATGATGAGTCAGGAACTGCTCTAAACAGTTTCCATGTATTGTACAAACTTGAGACAGATTACATTATTATACTTACTTTATAGACAAAATGTCCAAGAAAGAGAGATGTCAAAAAACTTGCAAAAGATTGCATAGTGGGCAAGAAACTTCACATGTGATAAAAATATATGTGAAGGTGCCAACATGGTCAGATGCCTCAGACAATCCTTTTTTTAAAAAAAATATATTTTATTGATTTTTTACAGAGAGGAAGGGAGAGGGATAGAGAGTTAGAAACATCGATGAGAGAGAAGCATCTATCAGCTGCCTCCTGCACACTCCCCACTGGAGATGTACCCGCAACCAAGGCACATGCCCTCGACCGGAATCGAACTTGGGGCCCCTGAGTCTGCAGGCCGATGCTCTATCCACTGAGCCAAACCAGTTAGGGCAACAATCCATTTTTAAAAGTCTAAAAGTTATTGATTGGCTTCCCTACTAGCTTCATTGGGATAGAGTAATAAAAGCCAGAATCTGGTAGGCAAAGGACTGAATTGAAAGTCAGAAAGTGAACACATGTATTTTAATAAAATGACAGATACTATTTAATTGTATTAATTATTAAGGATATAAATTCCTGCTGGGCAAGGAAGTGGGGAATGGATCAGAGAAGGCTCCCAAGAGGAAAAAAGGCCTTTGTTGAACTTGAAGGACAAGTAGGAGCTTACTAGAAGATGAAAGTCTGGAGGCAGCGGCAAATCTGGGCTGAGGGTACAGGATGAGCAGAGAAGACAGGCAGAGGTTGAGAGGAAAGGGGAAGTGGAGAAGAATGAAGCTGGAGATGTAGAAAGAGGTAAGATTAGGGAGGCCTTGGCTGGTCTGCCAAAAAGCTTTAACTTTATCCTCTATGTAATGGGAGGCTTTTGATAATTTAAAGCAGAGGCACAATATGTTTGGATTTGGGTTTTATGTAAAGTACCTTGACAGCTTTGGGTAGGATGTATTTGAAAAGGGGAAATTTGGTATTAGTATGATCCAGGAAAAAAACAACACAAACATATGATTTTAAGGGAAGTGACCATAGTGATTAGAAAAAAGGAACACATGTATAAACATGTAAAAGATAAAATCAGCAGATTTTAGTCTTTATTTAGAGATGAATAAATAAGAAGTCATCATCTGCTGGGTTGTTTTGTTTTGTTTTGTTTTGTTTTTGAATAAGGTAGAAAACACAACAGGAAGGACATAAGGATGCATTACATTCTGGACAAGTTGAATCTGAGGGTACTGTAGGACATACAGTAGAGATGTATATCAGAACGTGGGATGTGCAAGAATAGGTCAAGGAGTTATGGACTGGAAGGTGTTGTTTGGCAGCAAGGTGTTGTTTGGCAGCAACTAGTTTGTGGATTCCAGTTAGGACCTGAGATTGGAGCTGTGAGGATGGATGTGAATACTCAGCAAGAAAAAATGCAAGAACAGAAGTTGGCTGAGGAAGTAACTCAGGAGAGTAACATATAACTATCAGACAGGGAAAGAAGAGTCCAGGAAGAATAAAGAAACTGTAGCCCTAGCCAGGTTAGCTTAGTGGATAGAGCATCTGCCTTCGTACTGAACGGTCTCGGGTTTGATTCTGATCAAGAGTACATGCCTGGTTCCGGGCTCTATCCCTAGTGGGGGTGCATGCAGGAGGCAGCTGGTCAATGATTCTCTCTCTTCATTGATTTTTCTATCTCTCTTTCCCTCTCCCTACCTCTCTGAAATCAATAAAAAAAAAAAGAAAAAGAAGAAAGAAAGAAAGAAAAGAAAAAAAAACTGTAAACCGAAGGTAAAGCATGGAAGAACCAAGCAAGGAGAGAGAATTTCAAGAAGGGAGTAGAAACATTTTAAATAAAAATACTAAGTAAACCAAGAACATTTGGCTTTGACAGCGGGCTTGGTTTGCTTCATGGTGCAGTCACTCTCAGTTGACATAGAAGCCAGATTATTGTTGCTTGAGGAGGGAGTAAAAGGTCTAGGATCCCATGAATCTCACATTTCCCCAAATGATGTTCACCTTGATCCTACGCAGGAGATGGCTATCTCTAGTTTCTGTGGTAGAAGGGAGGTTCATGATTCCTATCACCATTCTCAGCTGTTTCACAACCAAAGCTTTTAAACTTAACATGCAATATAACTTGATGTTGCAAATGTAATGTGGTAATTTCTTATGAATCGGTAGTAAACTATGATATTGTTAAAAACAGCATTTAATAGAAAAGGATGTATAAATTCAGGCTCTGTAATATCCACCACTAGGAGACAAGAAAAGTTAGACTACACACTTAATTGTTGGATTCTTGATTAATATACCATATATAGATTTCACAAAATAATTTTCCCTACTTATTTAAGAAAGGCAGTCCTGTGACTTTTCGTTTTTGAACCTTTAAAATTATTTAAAGAAGGTGATTATGTCAGGTTCTGCCATTTTTGTCTTAGAAATAACCAAGGCTTCACTCTATATTGTACAACTTTATTTTATACTCTGAAGATGTGACTATTTGCATATACTAACAAGCATTATGAACATTTAAAAGACAGCAACCAGAATCTCTCAAAGATGAATTGTTTTTATAATTCCTACTAGGAAAAAGTCCAGCTCAAAATTCAGCCACCATGTGTCCTTAAACTAGCCATGGAGAGACTGAGAGAAAGTCCGGGGGTCATGCAAGCCTTAGAACTGTGACTTAGGGAGCAGTTTACATTACATAACATCAATCCCCCTTTTAAAGAAAAGCCCTCAAGAACATGTAGTCATAATTTTCAAAAACTAGCCAAATTTTCTCCATATTTGGTGAAAGATTTAGAAACTATAGTTACTTCACTGCTTTAAACTTTTACACTTTGGAGTCATCATTAGAAATAGGGGAGTACTGATGCTACCCATCTCTATGTACTAAAACTGATTCTGTCAATGTAAAATCATTTAATATTGCAACGATATGAGTCATTGTGTTATCAGTGGGGTGCCATCTGCGTCCCCACCTGTCACTGGTGAAAGTGGAGTTCTTGTGATGTTGCAAGGAAAGGGATTTCCTGAGACTCTTTATTTCCCCGGAATTGAACTCCTGGTTTTCCAATGTCCTGTTTCCCTCCACCCGCTATGGGAAAAGTCCAGCTGTGTCTTCAGCAGGGCTAGAATTAAAGCCATTACCCTGAGTTTCCGCTCCATATCAAAGCACAGTCCAGTCCAGCACCTGGCTAGCTTAGCTTGTGTCCGCAGTTGTAGTCCATTGCATGTGAGGCCCATGGGCCTTGGGGATGTTTAAGACTACATGGTGGGTGAGTAAAGGTCATGGAGCAAGAGAGAGTAAGCGTGAACAAGCAAGCAAGCAAGAGAGCAAGTACTGTTTGTCTGGAGCTTATCACCAGGAACTTAACTAAACCTCCAAGATTTCATCTGCTTGCCTAGCCTTTGTGGCTTAGTAGTTGAGTATCCACCCAGGAATCAGTTCGATTCCCAGTCAGGGCACATGCCCAGGTTGCAGGCTTGATCCCCAGTAGGGAGGCATGCAGGAGGCAGCTGATCATTGATTTCTCTCTCTCTCTCCCTTTCCTTTCCTCGCTTTGAAATCAATTTTTTAAATATATTTTTTAAAAAAGATTTTGCCTGCTTACAGTGGCTTCATGCCCCGAAGCCAATTATCTTTTTCTCAGGTTAGACTGACGGGCAAGCACCTTCCCTAAGTCACCCAACTTCACTGCACATGCCCCCATCTCCCCCTTTTTTGGTCCCTTCCCCCAGTGATCTGCAGGGAATGGATTATTGGTTTCCTGGAGAGCATGATGCTGTAGCTTCCTTGTGAAGCTGCCCATATGACCATGTTTATAATGTCTGCTCTCCCTTTTGCTCTCTTCCTATTACTAATATTAATAACTAATTATGACAATAACAATTGAACTAAGGAATCATATTTCTTTAAAAAGTTTAATATTTTTATAGCCAATAAGAATATTTTCAAGTGCTCATCTGTGTATTTTATTTTATTTTTATTTATTTATTTTATTTTTAAAATATATTTTTATTGATTTTTTTTTTTACAGAGAGGAAGGGAGAGGGATAGAGAGTTAGAAACATCGATCAGCTGCCTGCCTCCTGCACACTCCCCACTGGGTATGTGCCCACAACCAAGGTACATGCCCTTGACCAGAATGGAACCTGGGACCCTTGAGTCCGCAGGCCAGTGCTCTATCCACTGAGCCAAACCGGTTTGGGCTCATCTGTGTATTTTAAATAGATTTGATTGAGAATAATTGCCTGCTTATATAATGTCTCAAGAAAAAAATCAATTGATCTTAGCTGCCAAATTATTTAAAATTCTATAGTTTCCACCACTGTGTGAGTTAGTGGCCATCTTAATAAAATATACAGAACTTCTTAGAGAATTATGGGAAATCACACTTTTTGTCACAATTTGATGCTATTAGTATCTGCTAGACTTCAAATTTCTGGAAGTCTGACACAACTGAAACAGTAAGGAACTGGGTGGAGAGTACTCGTTTGCTTCACTGTGAGACATGTGGTCAAATGCCCTGAGTTTCCTTCTGATTCAGAGAAGGGAATTTGGGGGGAAAGGAGCAGGTGAGAAGGTGAGGTCCAGGGGTGGAATCTGGGGTGGGGTTTCTGAACTACCAGATCTAGAGCTGTGAGAATCTCTCTGAGGTTTGATCAGTTGGCTCCGCCTGGAAGCTGACAAGCTCCCTCCCTGGGAGGAATGAATGGAATGTGGATTCTCCACTTTACCTTGGGCTGTGAAAATACAAGGAGCTCTTTACCTCAGTCAGTGCAAGGCAGTCAGGACTCATGGGGAGAGGGTCCAGGGTTTCCCCATAAATCAAAGTGAAGACTGCAATATTACAACCCACTGATCATATTATCCTGACATTATTTCAACATATATTTTAAAAATGAAACCAAGCAAGCAACACATTGAGGAGTAGGGGAGGAGGTAAAAGAGTACACTATCTAAGAGCCCATCTATTAAGTTTGGCATGGGCCAGACCTTTGGCTCAGATTATGGTGTTGCACAAAATCGTAGTGTAATCTTTAAGGTCGTAAATAACTTAAGCATGTGTAACATCTACTTAATTATTTGGAATGAAAGAAACTTAAAATGCATTCTGGAATCACAGGACTGCCACAGGTACTTACTAATATGAGCTGCATAATTGGTGAGATAATTTTACCTCTCTGGGCTTCAGTTTCATTATCTGAAAAAAAATAAAAAATAAAGAAGAAGTTAGACCAGACATTTAAACTTTTATTTTTTCAAGTTCTTGATTAAAAATAATTTGTAACCACTGTTCTATTTTAAATATTATAAACATCACATGATTCAAAATTGTCATTTTATTTTAGTTTTCTAAATAAAAATAATTTATGCTCTGCAAAAATATCCAAGAGCTATTAAAAATTTAAGAAAACCTATAATCACATCACCCTGAGGAACCACAATAAACATTTTTGTGTTTGTCACACCAAGTTTTTATAACACATATATAATTCTATATACTATTGTTAAAAATCAAATTTCAACTGAGCAAATTTGAAGATCTAATTGGCTTTATTAAACATTCATTAATTAGGTATCTAGCAACTAGAAGGGCCCTCTAGGGGTTGCACAAAATGGAAGGTTTTATTAGGAAGAAGGTGGGGCAAGGGAGCTATTAACAAAAGAAAAGAAAGGATTATTTTTAGAGTAGGACAATCTTTTAAGGGGAAGGAAACGTTAAGGGTTTTTATCATGCAGATGGTTCTTTCAGTGAGAGACGGAGAGAACCCAAGTGACAGATTACTGGTGCTTTACCAGAAAATTAGACTGGTTCATTAAGATTATATTTCTAACCTGGCTAGTGTGGGTCAGGGGTTGTGTGTCAACCTAGGAACCAAGAAGTCCCTGGTTCTATTCCCAGTCAAGGGCACATGCCCTGGTTGCTGCCGGGATCCCCAGTAGGGGGTGCAGGAGGCAGCCAATTGATAGGTTTTCTCATCGATGTTTCTATCCTTTTCCTTTCCTCTATCTCTAAAAATCAATAAAAACAACATATAAAAAATAAGTAAAAGAGATTATATGTCTAGAAAAGTTTAAAATTGCAACCTGATATACTAAATCTAGGTTTTGTATCATGGGCTTTTAGCATGAGTGCTGCCATTTTGGGCCTGTAGTTCTCTCTCTTTTTTTATTTTTAGTATATTTTTATTAAAAAACATATTAAAAATATATTTAAATAAATATATTAAAAAATATATTAACAGACCAATGATGCTCTATCCAGAGTCAAACCAGCTGTAGTTCTCTTTTAAACACTACACAAACTGTCTTGTTATTTATATATTGTATATATTTTGGATGATTATATTAGTTTTTCTAAGCACTTTAATGCTGATTAATATTATTCTATGTAATAAAACCCTAATATGCAAATTGACCAAATGGTGGAAGACTGGTGGAATGATCGGTCACTATGATGCGCACTGACCACCAGGAGGCAGATGCTCAATGCAGGAGCTGCCCCCTGAGTATCAGTGTGCTCCCACAGAGGGAGTGTTACTCAGCCAGAAGCTGGGCTCACTGCTGGCGAGTGCAGTGTTGGTGGTGGGAGCCTCGCCCACCTCTGCTGCAGGCGGGTGGTAAGGAGCAAGGGGTCCAGGAAAGCGAGAGCCCTGGACTGTGAGAGGGATGTCTGACTGCTGGCTTAGGCCCGATCCCCCCGGGGGATCCCGGACTGTGAGAGGGCACAGGCCAGGCTGAGGGACACCCCAGTGCTTGGATTTCGTGCACCAGGCCTCTAGTATAATAATAATTGTATATAAAAATAGTAAGTAGAAATTCCATTTAAAGTGGAGTGTTGGTGGGGGGAAGGGTGCTAGGTGAGAGAATGTGCTTGCATGTGTCACTCAACACTCACTATTGATGCCAACAGGAAGAGATGTACCTTGCATCTGACAGGAAATGATACTCTTTTCAATCTTAACAGGAGGAAGAAAAGATTCTTTAGCTCAGTAACAACTCAGCCAATGGGAGACTGCCATAGCTCAGCAAATGAAAAGTCATTATGATACTGTTGTGATTAACCCAGTTATTAAATAACAGGAAAGGAACAAAGGGAAGGTCAAATATTATTATCATTTGTGCAGCTTTGCCAGGAAGCTGCAGTTTAATACTTCCCAGGTCTATTCCCCTCAGATCACTGGGAGAAGGGACGGGATAGGGGCAGAAGAGAGGGATGCCCAGGAAAGTCTGGGTGAAATAGTGAAACAAGAATTTTAGGGGAATATAGGCAGGCTAAGGGAATTTTTAGAATTGGGGTCCATGGAAAAACACAGGGCTACAGACTGGGTGAGGGTACATTTCCATAACACAAGGAAGCCAGGCAAAGTTATATTTCCATAAGACAAGGGAGCAGTAATAGATACATCTCCATAACACAAGGAGGCCAGGTGCAGCTACATTTCCATAAGTCAACTGGAAGTAGCCAAAAAGGGTCTATATTTACAAAATAAAGAAAGAGGAAGAAAGCCCAAAAGGAATGGAAGGACAATGAAGGAGGAGGGCCTAAGGAATCACTATAGTAACCAATTTGAAAGGGAATAATCAGAGGGGATCAGAGAGGATATCAGGACATATGCAGCCTTTATAAACCATGGAAACAGGAAGTCTGTGGGACCCTTTCCCCCTCCCCACATGGGAGTCTGTACTTGTTCTTTAATAAATCTCCACCTTCGCTATACTACCCTCTGTCCGTGGATTCATTCTTTGACTCCAGTGGACAAAGAATCCGGGTTCCAGTCCAAAAATTCCGATTCAATAGGAAGGTACTTGCCTGTCAGTCAAACCCGGGGACAGATCATTGGCCAGAGGAGGCATGGCCACTGCAAGCATGGGAAGATTTGGAAGATGTAATCCCCCAAACAGGAGCTCACTCTCTTGCTCTTGTGCTCTTGTGTTTCGGGACTCTTTCTTCGGACCCTTGTTACAGGGTGTGTGCTCTGTTGGCTCTCCTGCATTCACCCACGTGGCTCACGGCCATGTGGACCCCACACAATGGACCAATGGGCTGCAACTAGCCTAATGCTGTACTGGCCCCAGCTCCACCAGGGAAAGGAAACTCTGCTTCTAGCTTTTCTGAATCCCCAGCTGCACATCTTCCAGGGTTAGATTAAGGGAAATGGGACTTGAGAAACTGAGGGATGTAATTCCACGCAAATAAAAATCACTCATCCTCCCATGAGAGTCTCAGAAAATTCTTTTTCTGGAGATATCGTAAGGACCCCACCCTCAGCACTCAGTGGGAAAGGGATACCTCATTTTCACCGATAATCGTTATACTTTGCACTTTCATTTTCCTCCAGTGGACTCTTTTGTTTACAATAGTCCATAAAAAAGTATCCCTCTCCTTTGCATCTCTGCATTTGTTTGAGTGGTTTGCCATCAGAAGACATGTCCCAAACGGTACTTTTTTGTTGTTCCTGAAGAATCCCACTAGATAGAGAAAAATCTAGCTGTCTATTTGTTTAAGGTCAACAATAATCTATTGATGAACATTTAAATCACTCTTTTCTTCTATTGTTTATGTTTCACTAGGCATATTTACACACTTCTCTGAACATTTTCCTAAGATAAATTCCAAGAAGTAGAATTGTTATAATGAAGAAGATGTGTTTTAATTTGACAGCTATTATTTTTAAATTAAAGAAGACATGGTAAAAATTTTGCAAAAATGTATGAAAATCATGGTTAGTCATAATTTAACATTTTGTTGAACTTTCATTAAGTGATTTTTCTCTGAATATAGCTTTTAACATAACTAAGATTAAATATATTTGCAAGAATACATTCTGAAAGTAACAGCATGTTCCCCACTCTGGAACAAGTGTTAAAATCCATTATTTACTAAGCCCTGGGCTCCTCACAGGGCAATTAGCAGAGAGACATGTACTGCACAGGCCCCTTACTCTGGAAACTGGCTTCGAAGGCAGTGAAGAAACAGGCGTTGCTGGTTCTGTGAGCCCATATGAAGTTGGTTCTCCCTCTTTTTCACATGGTATGGTAAGTGATCCTAGAATTTTAATAGTCTAAAGCTATAGAAGTAATCCAATTATTTTACCATGTTGATTGGTACCAACCTAGACATGTCTACTTAGTTACAAATAGGTCCAAACTACTTTTTTTTTGGGTGGGGGGGGGGGATGGGGAAACACACAACCTTTGATCAGACACTATGCGCTGTGCCTTAAAAGCATTTTCATTAATCCACAAAAAGAAGAAAAAAAAAAAGAAAGAAAGAAAAGAAAGAAAGCTGTAATTTAGGTTCTGCCATGCCTGTGGAAAAAGAAAGAAAGAAAGAAAGAAAGAAAGAAAGAAAGAAAGAAAGAAAGAAAGAAAGGAAGGAAGAAAGAAAGCTGCAATTTAGGTTCTGTCATGCCTGTAGAAACTGAAGCATAGGATCCTATATAACAAAACCCTAATAAGCAAATTGACTGAACTGTGGAACGACCGGTTGCTATGACATGCACGTGACCACCAAGAGGAAGACACTCAATGCAGGAGCTGCTTCTGCTGCAGGTGGCAGTGAG
>NW_005871099.1:2225412-2310627 GCF_000147115.1 Myotis lucifugus | reverse complement strand
CTCAGACTGCAAGAGCCCCAGACTGTGAGAAGGATGTCTGATTGCCAGCTTAGGCCTGATCCCCAGGGATGGCAGGCAGACATCCCCTGAGGGCCTGGACTGAGAGAGGGCGCAGCCAAGGTTTAAGGCCCCCCCCCCCCCCCCCCCCCCCAGTGCACGAATCTCATGCACTGGGCCTCTAGTTGTAAATAATATGCCAAGGTCAAAGAGCTAGTAAATGGAAGATTGAAGCTAGGTCTGAGGCACTCATGACCCCATTATTGTTCTTAAATCATCATGTTTTATTTATAGTAAGTTTATTGAACATCATAAATTCATGTCAATACAAGGATTGCCACTTGAAGATTATATTCTTGCTTTTCTCATAATGTTTGTTTTAATGTCATATTTGCCCAGTCTAAAGACATAAGGTTTGCTTTGGGGTGAATTCTATTCCTTACCCTTTGTCCTACCAATCCTGGGGTGCACGAGTTGCTCTAATTTGCTACTTTTTCCCCATCCCTGTCCCTAATTTTTTAAATAAAGTGACATTACATATTCCACTCTTATTCACTCATTTATGTGAGGTTTTTGTCACTATTTAACATTTGATCCCTTTTTTTAAGAGCCCAAAACTTATCTCAACATTATTAATGATCAGAAAGTTATTTTTTTTCTTAAAGTTGATGGGGAATTTGAGAACTACTAAGTAAGATTATATTTTTGTTTTACAAAAGATGCACTCATATCAAATATCTTCCATTATGTACATCCTAATATTTTATAAAACGTGTATATCCTCTCTGAGAATATGGGTTATTTTTCCCTTCTTAAATAGTTGAGAGAACTGAAATCACGAAAGCATATTGTGTGACTTCCCCAAGGTTATTTAGCAAACCAGCTACAGAATTGCAGAGTTCAAACCAACTAAAATTAAAACAGGAAGAACCTTTTAAAAATTCTGCTGTAGAGACTTTAAAATAATCAGCAGAATAGATTAAAACTACTTAATATATGATAAACAATCAAAGAGATTGTTTTATTTTTAATAAAAGGCAGATACTCTAAAAGCATGTAACTGATCTTGAAAGACACTGAGTTTTCAATCGTAAAATATCTCAGATAAATCAATTTCACACAGGGGATTAAATCCATTCAGTCCTGCTCAAGGTTATGGAGCATATGTAATAGAGAAAGGCTTTTAGAAATCTACTTGAGTAAGCCATTTTGATCTTTTTATCTTGATTGCTCTTTATCTCCTGATAGTTGACTTCTCAGCTTTAGTGTTGGGTTAAAAAAAGTTTGCCAGTCTTTACTTTGTGCTTGTCTACAGGTTGTAATGACGATTCTGTATCTGTAATATTCATTCCAAAGTGCATTGTATATGCTCTTTGTTTAAATGGTTAGTTCCAGAAATATTTAAGAAGCTTTCTCTACCTAAAATAAACATTTTGAAGGTCCATTAAAGAATAAGAGAGATGGTGAGTGGTGTGTTTTGTGTTAAGCATGACTGTGGCTCAAAGGGTGAAATCTTCACTATGTTGTAAAAATAGTCTCAATTCCTCTTCATTAAAACAAATAATTTGGTTGCCTGAAAGTCTAGGATACCCATATCATCCAGACAAAATCCAAGGGCTGAGATATGTGTGGCATTTGTTATTTGAATTCTTACACCTTTCCATGCTAGAGTGATAACCAGCAGATATATTGTGAAATGCAATCAAATATAAAGCTTAAAATAAATTCAGGTCATAAGTTGAGATATTTACTAGTTGATATAATATTAACAAATTCTTACTGAAATTTTTATGACATTTATTTAGTGCAGAAGAGAAATTAATCTTACTCTGAATACCTAACACATGTAACTGATTATTCTATAAAAACCTGATCCTTTAATGTGATGTCTTAATATTTGAATTCTTTGAGTAGAAAAAAAGAGAAATATCACAGACACTAGAATACTTGAGATCAGAAACAAAATTAATCTAAATAATGGTTTTAAAAATGATCTATCATCTTTTTTTGGTAAAGTTGACATAACAGTATTAAATAAGAACTAACTTATTTTAGAGCAATATACCTTAACACTCAAAATTTCTTGACTCTCATTCCATGGCAGTGTTCACTATGGAATTCTGGAACATGAAAAATAACTTATTAAAAAATCAAGGTTAAAAAAATGGGCTAAGAAAACCCGGTAGTTCCATGACTCTAGAGATACGCAAATTTATATAATATATATTTTGCTTGCTTGTGTGCATCTGTGTGTGCTCTAGAGAGAATTCAGTTGTACATTCAGGTTATGTATGAACATGTCCAGAGTTCATAATTGGGTTTGGTAACTTTAAGATCCATTTCTAAAAAAAGTCTATATTATATTTAGAGGACATGGTATTGAAATTAAAAAACAAAATTAAAAATGTATAATTTGGATCATCACATTAAGTTGAAAATCAGTGTCAAGCTTTATAAAATCAGGTAAAAGTAGGTTTTAGTTTATATTATTATGTTCCAAAGCAATAGCCTTCAATATATTCCCTTCAAAAAAATAAAATAAAGGCAAATATGTGGTTACTATAAAAACTTAATAGGAAATAGTATAAAAAGAATACCTCTAATATTTTAGGAAATTTCTGAACTTATTGACCAAAAGCTAAAATTACATATGGCAAAAAACAAAATCACAGCTGACAATAACAGCACAATTTCTAACTACAGTGTAAAATTACCAATTTTCATGCAGCTGCAACATTTCACATCACATGTTCCATAGAGATAATTTATTTTCAAGTGAATATAATGAATAGAATATTTACTGTCACACTTCTAACCCCGTTAGGTTAGAAACATGTGGGGAATTCTTAAAGCCAGATTTTTCAATCAGCAAATAAATGTGAATAGAAATTATCCCTTAATTATCTTAATGTCACTCTCAAAGTAATATAAATGTCACATTAGATCTAATGTTTTTCTTAGAAAATTATTTATTGAAATGTATATTACTGTGATTATTAAAATTGTCAATGTAATGTTATCATTAGTTTGATAATATATTCATCAAATATTTTTAGACATCTATTATTTGCAATCCTCTGTAGGAATGAATGTTACTAAGAGTCAGAAGATAAGAGATTCAGCCACTGTTATTGTGCTGCCTTCTTCTCAATCACTTGTTCTTTACTGTCCTCATTTGTGAAACAGATGGTTTGGAGTAAACAATCTCTGAAGTCCCTGGTTTTATTTTAAAAGGCAAATGTTTAATAGCCTTTTGTTTTAGGTACCTTTATACTTTAAATTTTTCTTAGCCATTAGCAATTAATCTTTTAATGAAGCTATTATAGAATTTTGAAGCCTTTTGGAGGCTCCTGCATACTAATTAGCATAAGTGCCCCATTCTGTTTATGTGATTTAGGAGCCCTTGCTTTTAAGTGCACTTCTTAAATGAAGTTATATATTTGGAACCTTCATCAAATTGGCCATTAGGACTATAAATTATTTTGGCTAAGGTGGTTCATTTTATTACAAAGACACAAGAGTTGGGACCAAAATATTTGTATATTTAACCAGCTGGAGGCCCCAAGTGAAGAAGCTCTTAAGAAGACTTAGAAACTGAGAGTCCCTGTCTGGAAAAGTACCCCAAAATGTAGACTATTCACCAAGTAGGGATTAAAGCGCAGTGGTGGCAAGTCAATATGGCAGGACAATCATTCCCTGTGCAGTTATCCCTAGATCCCAAAGAAAGCTGATGATCTTGACCAAGATACAGAAAAACACACACCACCACCACCAGACTTCCAGTTTTCACTTGCTCATGTCACAAATCTGAATGCTACCTGATGATCATGTTGCATTTCCCCAGTATATTCATTATCCTAGTTTCCTGGGCTAGTGATTCACCATGTTTGGTCCATAGACCCCTGGAAGTCTCTATGAACTGTGCAGGGATGTCTGTGAAATCAAAACTATTTTCATAATAATGTTGACATGTAACTTGCCTATTTCACTGTGTTGACGTTAATTCCAAAGTTACAAAAGCAATAGAGGATAAAATTTGGTTTCTTAGCACAATCAAGGTACTGGCACCAAACATTAGTAGAAGTCACCAAAAACACTTCCATTTTTTAAAAAAGTCAGTTTCATTTAAGAATGTCCTAGAGAAAACAGTAAAATTATTAATATTAAATCTCAACCCTTAAGTGTATATCTTTATAATATTCTGCGTGACAAAATAAGCATTTCTGCTGCATACTAAAATATGATAGTTGTCTCTAGGAAAAACACTTGTGCTTTTTTTCATGGAATACCATTTTTATTTGATAAACCAACTGACAGACAAATTATTGCTATTCATAACTGGGTATCTGGCAGACATTTTCTCACAAATGAAGAAAGGGAGTCTTTCACTTCAAGGAAAACAACCGATGCAATTTGTTGCCAGTGATAAATTTCAAGCCTTCAAATGAAAATTTTGATTATGGACAATTTGTATGTGCCACCTTAATGCTTCCTAATACTCAAGGTTTTTCTGATGAAATGGGGGATGCAATAAGTGCAGGTAATATTTTAAAATACTGCATAATAAAATATATCAATGTTTGCATAATTCAGTGAGCCAATATTTCCCAAATGACCAAAATATGATGTTATAAAATCATGCATGAATATAACATCCAATCAAAGTACAAGATAGATCTGTGGACTTCAATGTAACAGTATAAAATGATTATTGATATGGTTTCAGATTTCTTATTGCAACTAGCCTTTACAAACCTGCAGCTTACTGCTCTGTGATGTAGTGACAAAGAATAATAACCACTATTAATTATAGGAAAAAGTGATTTCTTCCTTTCTAAAAAAACACAGCTGCTCATGACCCTTCCTTCGTGGTGACATACTGTGAGCTCAGCAAATTGTACTCCACCAGTGTTTTGCAGGTGGTCTTCCCTCCTCCCATATCTATTTTCTGTTTGCACTTAAAAAAAAATGTTTGCACCTGGTTGTGCAGGGTAATCTGCTTCTCTATATGACCACAGTCAACTTGCTTCAGGCCTTTCTCCTCTCAGTCTCATCACGGGGAACCAGAGTGATCTTGTAAATTACACAAAGCAGATTATGGCATGCCTCTGCTTTCATCCTTCCATGTTTGCCAACTCATTTGTTCTAAAAGCTCTAAAACCTCAAGTCTTTAGTACGACCTAGACATCCCACCCAGAGGATCTGGCTCCCTGTTAACTTTCTGACTTCATCTATTGATTTCCTCTGTGCTTATCACACAGCATCTGCACTGGTATCCTTGCTCTTTTGAACAGATCAGGCAGACTTTTGCTTCAGGGTCTTTGCATTTGCAGTACCCTCTGCCTGGAACGCTCCTCCTCTGTATTACCACCTGGCTATCTCACTCTTTTAGGTATTTACTCAGACAGAATCTCAGTGAGAAAGTCCATGACTACCCTCTTTGAAGTTGTAACTCTCTATCCATCATTTACTACTATTCTTATTCACAGACCTATTTCTTCCATAGCATTTACTAATATCAAGTGTACTATATTTTCACTTTTTATTATAAGTTTTGCTATTTTAGAATGCAAATCCCATGAGGGTTGGGATTTTTCATTACTTTGTACACTGTATAACTCATTACCTTGAGCAGTGCCTGACAATGAAGGGGATTCAATTATTTTGTATTAATTGGGTGAACTGAATAAACATCCATGAGTGTCTATCACATAGAGGCACTGTGTCAGACTCTAGAATCCAAGTGATTAGCAAGACATAACATCAAAAGAGCTCAAGTATAGTTGGGAAAGAGTTAGAGGATATAGACTGTGTAGTGGGGAGAGAATTAGATAAAATTGATTTACTCTATGTTATTTTATTTTTATTTAATATTTCCCATTAACACTTGAAATGTATAATGCTATCCTAAATGATATCCAGTTTGACATATCTTTATGATAAAAAACTCCATAACCATACTCCCAGGAACATTTATAATTAGTCTGATACATACAATCATGTCGATATACAGAATATACAAATTATTTTCAATAAAGTTACTTATAGAACAGTGAGTTGACATTAGCATTACTTCAATTAAAACTATAATGCTATAAAGCAGCTATTTGGGACAGAAATTAAGATCTAAACCGTCAGCATCTGCCAAGGTAGCCCAAATCAAGGAAACGTGCCGTTTTGGAAAGATAACTCCATTGACACATTTAATCCTCTAACACATTACTCAAAATTATGTGTGAATTATATATGTAAAGCACAAATGACTTGGCTTAAGGATTTAAAATGCCTTATTTTTTAAACTGCAATATGCTAACTGTGAGACCTACACTATTATGACGTTGTATGTATCGATGTATGTATTGAAGTGAGTGTCTTAAAACAAAGTTTTGAGGAAACTATATCTGAATATAATACTGAAAACAAACATGTCCTTTATTAAATTATCTTATTAATAAAAGGCTAATATGTAAATTGTCCCCTCAACCAGGAGTTCGACCAGGAGTTCAACCAGGGGGCGGAGCTGGCTGGCCAACTGCCCGAGGCCCCTCCCACCAGCCGGCCCCCCACCCCAATAGAGTGTGGGGCCGGTTGTCCAACCTCCCACATCCCCTCCCCCTAAAATTAATTTTATTGAAAAGATACTGTTGTATCTTATGAAAGTCAGAGCTGCTAGGCCTGGAAGCAGGAGGGAGAAAGCCATCAGTAATGTAGCAGAGCTTGCTTTTCATTTCTTATCTCTGCTTTTCTCTTTTATCCACCTCCCTAGCCTGGCTCTCTCAGCCTCTACATATAGATAACAGACGATGGCAGATCTATAATTTCTGAATTTACATCTCTCAGTCAAGTCACACCCATCTAGATGGATTAAATCCAAATTCCGAATTCCTGGGAGAGAACATCTGGAGCAGTTTGGGTCCCAGGCTTATTTATGGTCTAGTCAATTGTGGTAAGCAGACAGGGTCTAGTAATAACAGTCTGCCTGCCAAGGGCAGATCCCTGGTGAAGGGACTGCAGAAGCGAAGGATGATTCTCAGAAACGTACCTTCTTCGTGGCTAACTTCCTATGAAACTATCAAGCCTAATTTTGGTATCTTTTCTGGAAAAAATCTTTCTACCACCACCACTATCCAATTAATAGATTAAATTAATAGATTTTAGTGCCACGAATCCAACACTCGTCTTGTCTCTCTCATCCACTGACAACCACTTTGTTTCTCAATTGTATATACCTAATCCTGCTTTGTATTAATCATTCTATGGTACCTCAGAAATGTTTATTGAATAAATATATCAACATATGAAGGAACAAAGATTCATGTTTGAGTGTGGTTATTTGCACTCTTTCATAACAAAAAAATGTAAATGATTGGGAAATATATAGTCTAAGATTTCTAAAGACAATGAACTCTATCTTCTTTCTTAAAGAAACAGCTGTATTGAGATATAATTCACATGTGACACAAACTGCCCATTTTCATGTACAATTCAATGGTTTATAATATATTCACAGAGTTATGCAATCCTCACCACTTGCTATACTGTTTTATGGAAGGATCTGGAGGCACATTTGTTTATAGAATAAATACAAATTGTTAATAAGTGCATGAAAAACACTCAACATTATTATTCATTAGAGAAATTCAAGTTAAAAACCACAATGGGATAACCCCTTTACATACTTAAGAAGGTCCTAACTTAATGACAAGTTCATAAAAATAATAAGTTCAATAAGTTTGGAGATTTGGACTCTTAAAAGGTTAAGATACACCTGCGTACATTTTGCCTGTTTTTATCTCCTTTCATAAATCCAACACATAAGAACTATTGGTCATTTATCAGGAACAAAACACAATTGATGTTACACAAAGAGATCACGTATGAGGGAGAAAAAGGAAAGATGGTGGGTGAAGTCCTAGGGAACAGTCACATTGAATGATTGTATTTATGGACAGAGATGTAAGATACTGAAAAGCACAGGAAACCCACAGAGGAGAGTTCCAAGCAGCTCCACCCTGACCCAGTCTTTGGGTCACCGGAAATCGCTGCCTTTTCCCTTAGAGTGCATGACACATTGCCTTTTGCATACCCAATCCTTCAGGTCAGTACATGTCCCTCCACAATTTTCCAGTCCCCTAGTAATGTAAAATCAACCCATCTTGAGTTTCATTACCTCAGTGCACTGCTGGATGACTGGATAATTAATGTTTTCAAGAAATTTGAACTACTGGGTTAATGATGTGCCAGATAATACTTTTATTGTAGCAACTGAACACTCTCAAAGGAGTATTAATGTCAGAATTCAGGCCCCTCAGCAGGGTCCCTTGGTAGGAGGGCATATCTTGACCTCTCTCAAATTTTACCCAATAAATAATGTTACTTCACCCTATTCTGTTCAGATTTCATATTATCTCTCATTGTTTTGCTCGCATTGAAAATATTTTTTAATTAGTTTATGTTGAATTAAACTCTCCGTTCATACCAAGATGTTCAATTGGAGATTTATCATTTACAGCTTAATTCTCACATCTCAGTGCAGTGATTTATAGTTGAAAATCCCATTTTTAAATGGAAACTCAAGTACATGAGAAAGATATTTAATCTATACTTAGAAAACTTATAGTTAAGGCAGAAGAATTACTGCATTCTTGAGATAAGAAAATGAGACTTGGAAGTTCACATTACTTTTTCATCAGTTAATACAAAAATATTATTAGATGATACTTACTGTACAGTTCTTTGCATCTCACATTAAATGCCTGCTTATTTCTTATATTTTAAGAAATTTTTAAAAACTATTCATCATTAATTTAAGATTACCAAGTACAATTCTACAAGATGTCTTAATCTATTTATCTTTCCAGAGTCCCTAAAATTATTTGCAGGTTTTGGTAAATCTTGTCACTTTATATATATTGCCCTTTAAAAAGGTTTCTTCCTTAAAGATATATTTACTTTAAAATAACATTAATCCCAAACAAGCAGCATAAGATTAGATTTCGACTCTCATAAAATATATTCATTTAATTGGTCAAGGTAAAATATTCTCACGAATTAATGCAAATATTTTCTCTTTACAGCTAGTTCCCAACCTACTGTTATAGGACGTCTACAGTTTTTGCGAGAATTTGTTTTTTGACTTTTGATAAAATTTGATTGACATTTTCCATATCATATTTTCTTATTAATACTATAGTGCTTAAAATTCATTGCTCAAAGTATAAATATATGCTAACAAGTGTTTTGATACTAAAGAGTCAATTTCAGAATTTTCTAAAGATAGTAATATAAATTTCTTAGAGTTTTATAGGAGATTAATCTCACTCTTGCTCTCACTCTCACCTAAATTCGTGTTTGGAATGATTACAATGATTATTTGATAAAATGAATACACATTTTATCTTCTAAGCAATCATGACTGCAGCTGAGAGTGTCTTACTGCTGTATAAGAGTTTTCCAAGGTTCATAGTCAGGGTATTTCTTGTGTCATTTGCGGATTTAGTTCCTTCCATCTGCTAGTGCTATTAATATTAGGAACTAAAGCAACTTTAACCTAGGCTATTTTATTCAATAAACTGAAAGGCCACTTAAAAGAGCAAACAGCAAATGTTGTCTCCTAAATGTTTAAGGAAGATAAGAATAATTAATTTCATTAATTTTCATTTTCTTTTCATCAGTTTTCCCCCGGGAAATGTCAAACATATTTTCTTTAAAGAAAACATGTAAAGTATCTATGTATGGTTCTAAAAGTGTAATGTGTTTTTTAAATTTTTTATTAAGATTTTAGCTTTTAGAGCAGTTTTAGGTTCACAGCAAAATTGAGGGGGAAGGTATAGAGGTTTCCTATGTGCCTCCTACCTTCACACATGCACAGCCTCCTTCATTATCAACATCCCCACTGGAGTGGTACATTTGTTACAACTGATGCACCTACATTGACATATCATAATCATTCAAAGTCCCTAGATACATTATGGTGTTGTATATCATAAGTAATGAACACATTTTTCCCACCCCACCCCCACTCACCACACACACACACACACACACACACACACTCTCTCTCTCTCTCTCTCTCTCTCTCTCTCTCTCTCTCTTTCTCTCTTCTAGGGAAGCTCTGATACCTTAAAATCTCTCTCACTTTTTCTCTAGGTGTCATTGTGGGGCATTTCCTGCATGCACATTTTAAGGCGGCCTTCAGCAACTGTGCCCCCGCACCCACTCACTGTGACTAAGGGCTGATGTTTGTGCTTGCGGTTACCACTGCAGTGCCAGCCTCCCACTGCCTTGCATGCAGTTGCCCAAGTGCCACCACTGTGCTATCACTTCAGACTGGATGCTAATGAAGAGAAGGAGGTAGTCCAGCACAGGCTGGGAAAACATGCTGGAGTGTGCGCTCTCAGAACGCTGGGCTGTGAGAGCCATATGCCAAAACCACACTGCATTATTCATCACAGTCAGGAGGCTACGACTCTCACTGACTTTGTGTTCAGCCTCCAGATATCTCACACTGATTTTTGTTTGAAAATAACTCTCAATCCTTTTATTTATAGCTCCTCTACCCTTAAATGCATATGACAAATCTTGGGAAGCTTGGAACAGGATACACACTACTGTGAATATTAGTGTGCCATATTCAGAATTTCCATTGCTGAATACTGTTATCCATTGATGGAGGCTCCACAACCCAAAGGTTCTATGTCTCTGTTAAAAATTAAATTCACTCAGCCAACTTGGGTAGTTAAGCTCAAGCTGGGCCCAAACTAATAGGAAATGGTAGCAAGTTACTTTATAAGAAGCTGTTGGCTGTAACATTCCCCAAACTATACAAGAGGGCATATTGCTCTGAACAGAGACATTCTTATTACCTTGGAGAAACTTTGGGATTTATTACCATCATGATTTCCTAATATTTTGCAAAAAGTAGATCCCAATTAAATTCCCCTCAAGTATATGTGCAATTTAATAAATGTTTTTACCAATGTCATAAATTTTAACATGATTTGGCCTTATTTCTAGGGCAAGACAATAGTTAATTTCCTACTGGAATGAGTTTTTAAATTGGTTATTACTGATTGTTAAATGAAATACTAGCATTCTGTGAATATTTAATAAATTACAAAGTTTGATAAGTAGGTCATAGGTCATTTAAGAAACAAATAATACACAAGTTAGATTACAGTATTGAGGTAATACAGTCTTTAACTTTTCATGTCAGGATTTTAAAGATTCTGTTTTTCCAACCTTTGGTTTATGACATCACAGATATTTTCAATGAAATTAGAGCCTTGTAATTCTGCGCAGGGTGTATGTTTTCACTGCATAATAAATATAAAAACTGTACCTGTACCTTGGGTCCTTTTGCAATTCAGGGAGGGGGATAATTGTCCATACAAAAACTTAAACTGCTTAAAGTATTGAACCCTTTAGAGTGTTTTTTGTGTGAGTAATAAAACTAATTGTGAAACTGAGCCAGTGAAACTTACTATATATCCAGAGCAAGGCTGATGTAAAGCTAATCATTTGTTACCATGAAAAGCCTATTTGTCGAACAGCCAATAAAGTTCAAAGAACTTGTTTTTTTCCGTCCAGCACTTTCTCGATGGAGAAAGGTGTTTACTGCAGACTGCCTTCTCTTTGCCAATTAGCACCTGCCAATGATTAAGAGTCAGAAGACCCCTGCCAAGCTGAGTGCTTGCCTAGAATTTCCTTCTTGCCGATAAAATGGAAAAGGTTACATCAATTTTGTATTGTGTTTTTATTGAAACTGATCCAGTCATAACACTTTATATAGAATATATATTGGTTAAAGAGAAATGAGTTTCTCTAAGTTTTCATTAATTTTTTAACATACTGATCAACTGAAATGTTTGCAGACGTTTTAGGAACACTTATAATTTTTTAAACACAAAATTTTTATGATTTCATGGATTTCTATGTTGATATCAGTAAAAATGTTATAGCAGTGTGTTAAAGTGCACTTAATTGTCATTTCAATGTGAAGTATTCCAAGTCAATGTTTGCAATGCCGATTTCCTTTTGTCTTAGTCTTTTAAAAAATTTTACTGTTGCTCTCTAACAAAATAAATTTTTCTTTGATTTGGGTTGAAAATATTTTAGAGGGGCCTGATTTCTTCAACATATATAATTATATGTTGTAAGCAATATGTATAATTCTATAGTTATAGAGTAGTAATTTTATTCAATAGTATATCATAAATCATAACCATGTAAGAACAGATTTTAGTGCTTATAACCGTGTTTTGTACAATATTTTGAATTCTGGAATAATAAAGTCTGTTTAACAATGAGTTATATAACTGGGTTCCACTGTTTTGCAACCACATTCACTGGGTTGCAGTTTCCATTTCTTGCTTAAGAGATGGCTGGATTTCAACTGTAAAACAGTGGCATTTAGGTGATTTTTTAAAAAAGAGATATATAAGTCTACCAGATGGAATCAACATATTTTGGAAAGTTCTGATGATCGTAGTCCAAAGTAATGATTTTTTAAAAAGAACTAAATTGAAAATTAATGCATCTTCTTTCAAAGGAACTTGTTAAGTTTGCAATCACATTGAAACATATTATCATGAATATAACTCTTTAAACAGCATATCAATATCTTGTAGTCTATACCATATATTAAATGTTTAATATGTCACATTATAAAGAAAGATGAGGAATTTTTGTTCAATTGCTACTCTATTAACAAAATATGATTCCATTTATTTTGTTTTGTAGCTTTACTAATTTTGTTTGTCTGGTTTGGACTTTCAGGTATATGTTACTGCCTGTCCAAAAATTCTGCCAAATTTTGGATGGTAGTGTAGAGAAATTATCAATATTACCATGGAGGGTTTCTAATGAGAGAAACCAGAATAAGTTGCTAGGACTTAAATATATCCTAGGCCCACCTTATCTGCAGGAAATATGTTCTAAGACCCCCAGTAAATTTCTGAAACCACAAATAATACCAAACCCTACATATACTATGTTTTTTCCCCATACATACATACCTATGACAAAGGTTAATTTATAGATTAAGCACAATAAGAGGTTAACAACAACAATGATAAAATAGAACAATTCTAACAATATACTGTAATAAAATTTATGTGAATGTGGTCTCTCTCAAAATATTTTCTTATTGTACTCATCCTTCTTGTTGTGAGGATGTGAGATGATACTATGTCTACATGATATGAAGAAGTAAGATGAATGGCATAGGCATGGTGATGTAGCATTAGGCTTCTCTAAGGTTTATTTGAAATAAGACCCGTATCTAGATAGCCATCTGATAAGAAAGGTGGCTACTTCGTGACTAGAGGGCAAGTAATGCATACAGGATGGAAATGCTGGAAAAGGGATGATTCATGTCCTGGGTGGGATGCAGCAAGGCAGTGAGAGATTTCATCACACTACTCAGAATGGTATGCAATTTAAAATGTACATATTGTTTATTCCTGGAATTTTTCATTTAATATTTTCGGATAGTGCTTGACCACAGAAAATGAAACCATGGATAAGAAAGAACTATAGTAATGTTGATTGCTGTATTTCCCCCCTAGATTTTCAATGCAGTAAGAATAGGTTTTCCATAGAAAACTAATCTAGTATTCTTCTAAGATTTTTATGGTTTCGAGTCTAACATTTAAGTCTTTAACCCATTTTGAGTTTATTCTTGTGTATAGAGTAAGAAGGTGGCCTAGTTTCATTTTTTTTTTGACAAATATCTGTCCAATTTTCCCAACATCAGTTATTGAATACACTTTCTTTACCCTATTGTATGTTTTTGCCTCCTTTGTCAAATATTAATGGACTATAAAGGTGTGGGTTTATTTCTGGGCACTCTATTCCATTTCATTGATCTATATGTCTGTTTTTATGCCAGTACCATGATGTTTTGATTTCTATAGATTTCGTTTGATGTCAGGTAGTTTGATTTCTCCAACTTTGTTGTTCTTTCTCAAGATTGCTGTTGCTATTTGGAGTCTTTGGTGGTTTCATATAAAATTTTGGAATTATTTGTTCTAGATCTGTAAAATATGCCATTGTTATCTTGAAAGGAATTGTGTCGAATTATAGATTGCCTGGGTTAGTATAGACATTTTAATTATGTTAATTTTTCCTATCACGAACATGGTATATGCTTCCATTTATTTGTATATTCTTCAACTTCTTTCTTCAGTGTCTTATAATTTTCTGAGTACACGTCTTTTATATCCTTGGTTAAATTTATTTCTAGGTATTTTACTATTTTTGAAGCAATCGTCAATGGGATTGTCTTTTAAATTTCCCTTTCTGATAGTTCATTATTGCTGTAAAAAATGGAACTAATTTCTGGATACTTATTTTTTATCTAAATTACAGACATTTTGTCATAGCAATATTTTTTTCTGATATATCTTCTTGAGTGAGGGAAACAAAAGAAAAATAAGCAAATGGAGCCCATGTTTTAGTTTAATGTAAACCCCATCAAACTAAAATAATTTGCACAGCAAAGGATGCCATCAACAAAATGAAAAGACAACTTTTCAAATGAATGAGAGAATATATTCACCAATGATACATCTGATAAGGGGTTAATATCCAAAATTTATAAAGAATTTATACAACTCAACACTAAAAAACAATCTAATTAAATAATAGGCAAATGTTTTAAAATTATTATATTTTTTATTTGTGTTTGTTTTCACCTTTATATAACCTTCCTTTCTGCCTACTTCCACCTCCAACAGACATGTCACATATTCCCTCTAGGAACAGCCATCTAGTTGTATAGACCTAAGGTCATGGGTTCATTTAAATTTATTGCTTTAATTGTGTACAAAACTTTTTTTGTTTTGTTCTTCTGTGACTATTTAAGAGTTACTTAACATACCTTTGTGGAATGGCCC
The DNA here is from genome assembly GCF_000147115.1 of Myotis lucifugus. Lineage (NCBI taxonomy): Eukaryota > Metazoa > Chordata > Mammalia > Chiroptera > Vespertilionidae > Myotis > Myotis lucifugus. The sequence goes on along the minus strand of NW_005871099.1, from coordinate 2,295,733 downwards.
CTTGGGGATATGTATGTCTATGTTTTCAGCAACATTGTAAAAATAATTTTTGTTTACTTTCCAAGTGTGTGAAATCTAAGGAAGGCTATTAAGTTGGAACATTATTTTTTATAAATATAGTGATGACTGAAAGAGGTAAGAGAAAATTAACACACGCTCTGTCCCCGTGAAAAGACCATTTACAGATCAAAGTCCTTTCCTTTGTGTTGAATAAAGCTTATCCAGTGTGAGAAATAAAAATGCAGCTATTTCCTTAAGTACATTATTATAACTAATTAAATCAGTACTTTCAAAGCTTTTCACCAGTGACTTCAAAGCTTTTTGAAGTGGTGCTTTGATGTATTCCACTTCTAACATCTTCTACTGGCATTTTTTTCTTTATTTAAAATTAATTTGTGATTCATATAGTAAAAAATTGATAAGTAGAATAAATTGCTATTTAAATATGGAGTTGTTTTCAATTTCATGTTTAGCTTATATTTGGGTTAGTCAGACTCTAGAAGACTATATTGGGAAATAGTAATAACTCTTTCTTCTGTTGTGTTGTATTCATGTAGATGTTAATATAACTAAAATGTAGACTCTAAGTAAATATTTTTGAAACTGAGCATTTTTCTTTGATTAATTGCCCAACAAATAGTTACCCCAGCTTTCCCTAATATAAAAGCTACATTTGTATCAATAACAAGAAGGAGAGAAAAGAGAAAGGGGTGGTGGTGGTATTTTTTACACTTTTCCCATTCAGTCTAAAATATGAGTAAGGTATTTTTTATTTTATTTTATTTTATTTTATTTTTATTTTATTGTTTAAAGTATTACAAATAGTAGTATATATGTTTCCTTTTTCCCCTATTGACATCCCCCCCCCCCGCCCCACACAGGCCTCCTCTCTCCCTCTCCCCCTGCACATGCTCTCCCCCACCCCCCCACTGTCTGTGTCCATTGGTTATGCTTATATGCATGCATACAAGTCCTTCGGTTGATCTCTTAGCCCTGAGTAAGGTATTTTTAATGAGGAAAAAAACTCAACCCTGTAAATTTCAAGAATTTAGCTGAGAAAAGTACTTTGTACAAATACAGTATTTTAGGGCTCCTAGAAAGAGGCAGTCATGCTGCACCTGTGAGTAAAGCCCTACATACAGTAACATCCTGGGAACTTGACTCTACCTTGAGCTTCCTGAGAGAACATTATTGATCTAGCTTCCTTGCTGGGTTAGTTTAGAAAACTAAAACGGAACCATTCCATGTGCAGCAATTGCCCACCCTCACTGTAATTTTCAATTTGCCCAACACTGAAAGAGACTTAGATGCCTAGGAAAAACATAAATAAAACACTGAAAGGACTGCTGATTGACCGGGCTTCCTCAGCTTGCAGCTCAGTTTGCAAAAAGGTGCCTCTAGGCCTCAGCAGACCTGCATACACCCATAAGTGAGCCAACTCAGTCCCCTACTACAACACCCAATTGATAAAATGCAGCTGCCCCGGGGAACCATTATTGAAAGCACAGATAAAGTCCAAGACCTACACAGATGAAGACATGTAAACCATATTATTGACAGGATATTCTGTGAGTAATCATATCAATTCTCCCCATATTTATCTATAAAAATATAATAGAATTCTAATTTTTCACAGAGACTGGTAAATCACTCTTAAATCATACAGAATATTAAATGTCCAAATGTATAAAAAACTTCTGTTCCAGTGAACGTAATTTTTATTTTGTGAACTTCATGGTAGATATTTGGGAGTGTTTACTTTAAGATATTTATCAAACTTAAGATTTTGTACATACAATTAAGAAGTTTTAAAAAAATCATATAACAAAAGACACTATTCAAAATTTTTCAAAAGAAAGCGGCACTGCTTAAGCAGCTATATTCAATACATGTTATTAAAAATCTAAGGGGAGGATAAAAACCACATCAAAGAATTATGAAAAAAAGAATTCACCCCTGGCAAATTATTGAATAGACAATAAGCTTATGAGAAGATATTCATCTTCCATAATAATTAAGATAATACAAAGGAGCAAAATAGTTTCATTTCACAATTATTATATTGGAGCAAAAATTAAAGTTGTTTACTTTCAATTGTTAGTAAGAATAAGGAAAAATAGAAAGACAATAAACTACTATTAAGAGCAACAACCATTATGAGCATTTAGCAAGGTCTAGTAGAATTGCTATAAGGTGCCTAGGAGGGGGTACGGTTTACATAGATTAAAATGGAGTCATGTTTGTGGCACATACACCTCAAACCAGATAGGTATATGTATATATAATTATTATAAAATACTGACATTTGAAATATATCATATTTAAAATATTTAATATTAAACACTTAATATTTATATTAAATGTAGCATTACAATTTAGATATTAATATTTAAGTGATATAAGTATTTCATATACATCTTATGTAAAATATTTATATATTATAAAATATTTATAATTATATACAAGTGAAAACATAGTTATTTTTTAGAAATTATTATACATGTACAAAGACAGGGTTCAAGAATGCATATTGCAAAAAAAAAGAATGCATATCGTTGCATTATTTATCAGAAAAAATGATTTCCATCAGTGGAGAACTGATTAAAAATTGATAAATAATTGCTCATAATATAGTAATCCCCTTTCATTTTCAGTGGATATGTTTCAAGATCCCTAAGGGATGCCTGAAACTGCAGATAGTACCAAAACCTATATATATATTATGTTTTTTTCCTATACATATGTACCTATGATAAAGTTTGATTTACAAATTAGGCACAGTAAGAGAATAATAATAACAATGATAAAATAGAACAATTATAACAATATATTTTAATAAAAGTTATGTGAATGTTGTTTCTCAAAATACTTTATTGTATTGTACTCACCCTTTAAAAAAAATATATATATATATAATTTTATTGATTTCAGAGAGGTAGGGAGAGGAAGAGAGAGCTAGAAATATCACTGATGAGAGAGAATCATTGATCAGCTGTCTCCTGCACACCCCACACAAGAGATCTAGCCTGCAACCCAGGCATGTGCCCTGATGGGGAATCGAATTGTGACCTCCTGGTTCATAGATCGACACTGATCCACTGAGCCACACTAGCCGGGTGACTCTTCTTTTTTAAAAAAAATACTTTTCATTGATTTTTAGAGAGATGGGGAAAGGAAAGTGAGAGAGCGAACATCAGCTGACTGCCTACTGCACACCTCCTACTGGGGGTTGAACCTGTAACCCAGGCATTTGTCCTAATGGGGAATCAAATAGGTAACCTTTTGGTGCACCGGACAGTGCCCAACCAACTGAACACCAGTCAAGGCATCACCCTTTTCTAGTGATGATGTGAGATGATAAAATGTCCATGTGAGGAGAAGTGAGTTGAGTGACATAAGCATTGTGACATAGTGTTAGACTATTGTAAGGGTTACTTAAGCACAAGTACTGTGACACTGTGAAAGTAAATCTGATAACTGAAGGGCTAGAAGTGACGAACAGGGAAGTAGCACAAACAGTGTAGATGTGCTGGACCAAGGGATAATTCATATACTGGCAGGAAGGATCGGATGGTGTAAGGTTTCATCACCCTACTCAAAATGGCATGCAATCTAAAATTTATGAAATGTTTATCTCTAGAATTTCCCATTTAATAATTTTGGACCATGGTAGACTGCAGGTAACTGAAACCATGGAAAAGAAACCATGGATAAAGCAATGTATAATATAAATACTTAAAAGAATGAATTAAATCATGTCACATATTCATAGTCTGATCTCAAAAACACAATTTTGAGTGAAAAGCAAGTTACAAAAATGTATTTATATAAAAATTTAAAACACACTAACAGCATTGTACATTTGTGGACATATGCATAGGCATTAAAGTTATTAAAGAAATAAAAACGTGAATAGAATGGATGTACATACATTTAGATAGTGATTACCTTAAGAATAATAGAAAGGTATTGGGAAGGCATTGGTTTTGAACTCTAAAGCACTTTTTGAACAATTATTTGAATCAAATATAGCAAAACTTAATGTGTGTTAAATTGCAGTGATGAGGACATGAGTATTTCATGTTATTATTTGTACCTTTTTATTTTGAAATATTTCATAATTAAATAAGAATCTTTAAAGTTGAAAGTGGCCCATTATAAATTTTTTTATGAAAGTCAAATAAGATGAAGATGTGACATTGACCATTAGCTTTTGACAGGGCCTGATTTTCAAACTTTAGTGTGCATCAAGAACACCTGTAGGACACTAAAACACAAGTCACTAAAAACCAGTGACTGATGAAATAATTCTAAGAGGAGCTCAGGAATGTACATTTCTAAAAAGTTTCTTGATGATATTGTTACTGCTTGCCTGGGGACCACACTTTGAGACTCACTGATATAGGTTATAGGTGACATTGACAAGAATTTTTCCCAGTGAGTTGAAGAGAGAATATAAAGCATTCTAAATTAATGAGCACATTTTATTATGGTACCACTGTCAAAAACTAACTTAAATGAGGTTAAAGCCTACATGATCATTGCCTTAAATATTGTATATTTTGAAAATTAGAATAGGAAATCACTTTAGTATATTGAATAATGTTGATACTGACAAATGATACCTATTACTTAATCCTTGATATAAAATATCAGCAAACTGAATTTTATAAATTTAATGTCATCATAATACTTTGTCTAAATTATTTGTCTGAAATACAGGTAGCACATACTTATATACATATTATATGCATACATTCATAAATACACTTACATATTTAGAAATATATATTGGCCTTTGAAATTAAAGTGGTATTTGATATTTAGGAAACTAACAGCAAATGGATATTTGATATGCACTTTAAACAAATCCTTTAATTTGAGATCCAAATTTCAATATCACACCAGTTTTAAATACTAAAAGTATTTTAGGATTACTTGCATTTAATTTGATAACTCCCTGGGCTATGTCCTTTGGGACCTAAACATGAATTAGAATTACTCCATGGCTTCCCATCAAAATCCATTAAGGGAAATGTAGCCCAGAGAGATTGTCTTACATCTGACATTGCTTAATGTGCTTACAGCATTAAATGGATACTCTACAACGAATGATTAATTTCTTATTAAAAAAGTCGCTAATGTGGATTTTTCTTTTATTAAGATTATTTTCATACCTTAACTCTTCATAAGGAAGTTGAACAGAATTTATATGTGTATTGACTTTTTTTTAATTAGAAGACTTTTAATTGGGATGTTAAAGTAATTTTCAAAGCATTTTTAAAATTTAATGAGCATTTCTCTAAAAAATTTAGGTTAATAAGTTACTATCACTTTCTGGCTAACCTTCACATTTGTCTTTTTCATGTAACAGAGGGGCAGTGACTACACAGTGTGAATCTGGAACCATGGTGACATTTGGCAAAGTATCAAAATGACCCGCAGGTAATTTTCCAGATCACATCTTTATATCTTACCGTTCTAGTTCTTTATGTCTCAGGAAGGACCTGGAAGTGTGATTTTTATTCTAATGTTGCCTGGCCTGAACATTAGGGGATAGAGCGACCATTTGGGAGTATAAAATGTTTCACGGAGGCCCTGACCTACATGCACCAAGTGCTCACACTATTACTTTCTGATTGCTGAGGCCATGGTGGTTCTGGACCCCAGTAATGCCCAGCCATTTTAGAACAAGAAAAACTAAGAAGTAAGTAAGGTTGAAAATTTGTAACATCAAAGGTAACAGCACCTGTCGTCATAAAAAAGAATCTTGCTTCTCTATGTTCCAGCTGTTTCTTTTTTAGAAAAGGGATTAAATAATCCCCCTTCCTTTGCCTGGGGCCATACACCTGTGTGAATCTTTTGTACCAAAGCCCTGAGTTCCTCATGCTTGAAATCTCTTGACACTTTCACTGTTACTCTTGCCTCTTCAGGTTTATTTGGACACAGCTAATATTGTCTTCCCCTGTAACCTCTAGCTACTGTACCAGTTTTGGCTTTTCAGGACAAAAGATTCAGAAAAATGCAAAAAAGACCATGATTACATGGTTCAACAAATGGACACTTTACTGACTTTCTTTTTTAAAAAAATAAGCCAAGAACAAGGCTAAAATATGAGTACACCTGTGTGGGGCTTCCTTAATGCTCTGTGCCTTGTATTATGTCATTATTTTAAAATAATCTAGGCTTGTTTTTATTCTGCACTAGACCAAGACTGAAAATACAGGCTGTCATCAATATTAGGGACAAAACCAGTGGCAGTATTATCAAAAGAGTACTAGGTAATAGTTGTTGAACGCTGATTAATGTTTTATTTTATTTAGCAACACTTCATAGAGCACACACTATGGGCCCTATACACATAGGATCTCATTTAAATCCTTAAAGCAATCCATAAAATAGGTACTATTTTACTTTGCGTAGGCTGTTACTTCTTTCAGCAGCTATCTACGGTATAGGTTAATGTTATTCCCACTTTACAGATGCAGAAAAGGAAGTTTATATTCAAGGTTTTAGAATCCCAGAGGCATCCTGATTTTATATGCATATAAATGCTGGTGATCACAATGTAAATAAATAATAGAACTCTATTGGTCCTGGCACTGAGCTAGATGCTGGTGATTTACAGTTAGAATGTTTGTTGGGAGAATATTGAATGTGTTAGAAGTGAAGGGATGACTTGGACTGCTGAGTGACAGTTTTACAGGTGTATGCTAGTGCTACCTTTGTCTCTGCTGTGAAAATAGCTTAGTTCCCTCTTTGACTGTGGTGCTGTCCTTTGATGTAGGGAGGAAGCCCGAGGGGGGAAAGAAACACCAGAGAGAAATTCAGCACCTTCCATGTCTGTGTTTGTATAAACAAACAGGAGAAAGACACAACATCAACTAAGGAAAACAGCCCCAGAGAATGTGCATTCTAAGGAATATTTGATCTCCTTTGGATTCATTAGTATGCATTTTGTCCTGCCTCCACAGATCTTAGATACGACAAAGCCCAGAGCTGTTCATCTGCATGGCATCTCTTCACCCCAATTAGCTTGCTATTGTTCTCTGATGTCGCTGATATTTCTAAATGAGTTTCAGTTAGATTAATTATCTTCATGCTTTGAGATCTTATTGTTGAGCTCTGAGAGCCTCTGTCCAAAGACGTAAGAACAAATAAATAATGTCTCTTCATTTATTACACTAGAAATGGGGGGATATCCTAAGGGAATAGTAAGATAAACAAACCTGTTCTTGAACTGTTCTCATTATCTCTCGTTCTCTCCCTCTCGTTTTAAGGTGTTCAAAACTTCCATGGATATTATCCCTAATGTTTTGAGAATAAACTATTTTTCTAGAGCAGAATTACAGAACAACATTGAGTCATCCTCATGTGGCATTTTCAAAATGAATAATGGAAATACACACATGCCTGCATATTAATGCAGTATTTTACATGTTAGTGGAGAGCATTTCAATAGTGACTACCAATTCTCTCTACTACCCATATCATCCACAAGCAAAGTACTGGGACATGTAAAATATAGGAAGCACCACTACCTTTTCCCATTGTACTATTCATAACTACTTAGGCCGTTGTATTTAATTTAGACTCTCTAGTTAAGGGACATAGGAAAAAAATAGAGGAAATGAGGTTATTCAGGTTGCCTAAGGATACAGCAGATAAATTTAGTAATGATTTTCAAGCTCAGAGAGACTGTGATCCCTAATTCCCCTGAGGTTGGAAAAGGACAGAGAAGCCTTAAACCACACAGTAAGAAGATTATGTTGGATATATAATCATAGCAGGCCAGGGTGAAAACTATTATAAAATCATCTGGTGCAACCCCTCCTCTGTCAGAGGAGGAAACTGAAGGCCTAGAGGGAAGCTCAGAGAGTAAGGTGCTGTTGTAGGCGGTGAACTAGAACCTGGGCCCTTAATGGACTCTACCTCCTGTCAGTGAAGGTGCTAGATTTGGAGAAGATCGAGAGATGATGGGCTTTCCTTCTCAGAATGATGAGGTTTTATAAACAATCCAAGGGACTTGATCCTTTTTAGTTTTGCATTGATCAGCAAATAACACTTTTAATTATTTTCACTTGAATCCAGTAAAGAAAAAAAATAATTTTCTCGTTTTTTCTCTTTGGTTGTGGAATATTGTTTGTATGAGTAAATCATTTGAGAACTATATCTTGAACACATAGTGGTATGCTGTGCTAAGGAGAACAATGTAGTGGCCTTCCCTAAGAAACGTATAGCTCAGTGCAATGATTCCCAGAAAAATGATGTGTGGATAGGTTCACACTTATTTATAAAAAAGTTTTAAGCACTTTTGGAACGACAGTGTTACAAATATTTCATAAAGCTAACTTGTTTTTTTCAAATTGTGACTCATACTTTTTTTGTGCATGTGTTAAAATACCTCTCATTTTATTTATGAAATGTTAAGAGTAGATTTGATGTTAAGACTTTTTACTGCCTGATTTATCAAAGAAACAATTACTGCTTTATGAAATTTAAAAATCTGATCTTATTAAATGAATTGGTAATTATCATTATGAAAAATGTGTTGTGATAAAGGTACAGGCATTGTGGCAAAGCACAGGAACACTGTATTAGTTTTGAGTATGACACTTAGCCTTATTTGTCCCAAAACAACACAATAACGTATGCCTGACTTAGAAGAAGTCTAGAGTTAGGCAGTACAGGGCTGATATCTTTTTCCAGCTCACTGCTTTATCATCTTAAAGTTTATTTCAAAAGAACTATTGGATTCCAACCATTTGATTCAAAGAGAAAGCCAGGAAAAGAACACACACCCTAGAACTATATCGGAAATTGATAACTTTTACCTGGGCCCATTGCTGCCACAAACAAGACAAGTAAGAAAGTCTTATCAGTTACTTAATTTTTAAGTACTATGGTTTGAATAGGGGAAGGAGAAAAAAGGATTGTGAATAAAGCAAAGGAAGTTTACAGATTATTATTTTCAAACACTATTAAGCAACCTTTTTTTTCTTTAGGATTAAGATTTTTTTTTTTGGTATTTATCCAGAAAAAAATATCTAATTTTTTCCAGGTAAGGATGACTTGGTATTCTACATAGAAGAGGCTTAGAAACCCAGTTAGTTATGTGTAATCTTGAGTGAAATAAATATTAGCTTTGGTAGAATTAGTATCTTCTTCTTCCTGCTAATGTCTCTTAAAAACAAATTGTTAACACAACATCAGTTGACAGCACCTGTCTAAAGATACTGTGTATTTTTGTATACTCTTAAGCATAGTTCAATTTTTGCTTTTGTAATTAAAGAGTAAGGTTTTGGTTAACCCCTATCTTGGTTTATTGTTAATTATTAAATTGAGTATTTTAGTTAAAAAAATAATGAACTTTAGCCTGGCTGGGTGGCTCAGTTGCTTAAAATGTTCTCCTGTACACCAAAAGGTTTCAGGTTTGATTCTCAGTCAGGGCACATACCTAGGTTGTGGGTTTGATCCCTGCCTGGTCTGGGTGTGTACATGAGGCAACTGATCGATCTCTCTTTTTCTCTCTCTCTCTCTCCCTCCCTCCCCTTCCTCTCTCTTTAAAAATTAATGGAAACATATCCTTGGGTGAGGATTTAGAAAACAAACAAATAAGAATCAACTTTACTTTCTCTATTAATTATATGATTATATATTATTATTATTTTATTACATCAACTTATGTTCTATTTAGAAGTAATGTGCTAAACTTAAAATTTCATTGACTTTAATCAATCTCTATAGTTGTTGCAATGCAGGCTGGAAAGTGCACAGGAAACTCTTCTTATAGAAGCAAACCAATATTTTCTTTCTACCTTACAGTTTCACATCTAGATTATGTGAAAGGTGTCACTAGGAAGAAATGTATTCAAGATATAAAATACTAATATTATGGTAGCGTGATTCTCAACTTTGAAGTGTTGGGGTAAATATCTAAGTAATTATTAACTACTAGAAGCCCAGTGCATGAAAATTTGTGCACTCAGGGGTCCCTCAGCCCGGCCTGTGTCCTCTCTCAAGCCAGGACCTCTCAGGGGACGTCTGACTAATGGCTTAGGCCCGCTCTTCGGGGAATTGGGCCTAAGCTGGCAGTCAGACATCCCTCTGGAAGCCTGAGAGCCCTCAGGGGATGTCCGACTAACGCCTTAGGCCCACTCCCAGGGAAGCCATTAGTCAGACATCCTTAGTGCTGCTGCAGAGGCAGGGGAGGCTCCTGCCACTGCCACTGTGCTGGCCAACCATGAGCCGGTTTCTGGCTGAGCAGCGTGCCCCTGTGGAAGCACACTGCGTTGAGTGTCTGCCCCCTGGTGGTCAGTGCACATCTGCCCCCTGGTGATCAATGCACATCATAGCGTCTGGCTGTTCCGCCATTAGGGTCAATCTGCATATTACTCTTTTATTATATAGTATTCTGTTTTTTAGAAGTCAAATCCTTAGGCATATAAATTTTCAAAGTTTGATGAACAGTTTATTTTTATTTACAGAACTTAAAAATTTTTGTAGCTGGACTATAGAATCAGGTTAATCCTCAAATGTTCAGTATGTTTTATAATCATATCTATAGCTATTTATTTTATTTTATTTTTTAAAATTTTGTTTTATTGCTTAAAGTATTACAAAGAGTATTACATATGTCTCCTCCCCCCCTTGACATCATATCTATAGCTATTTAAAATTAGTTAATAAATATATTGATTAGCTTACTTTTCTGAGTTTCATGACTGGCATATGGAGGTGTCTAAACTACAATTTTGTTTTCTTTGTTTTATCTTGTTTGTTGTTTGTTTAAATCATACCCAGTTAATCACAGGCAGATAACCTAAGTTCATTCTAGTGGAATCTCCATATTAAAGTAGCTTGATAGAGATGTTTGTGTTCCATTGCAACAATAATTGCATACTATTTAGTTCCAAGAAAAATATCAATGGTATCTTCTTTTGCTATTCAAGGTTAGTGTGTATAGATAAATGTCTTCATTGTCTGGGCTGTGTATGTGCGTGTGTATGAGGTATGGAGGGAGTTCCCCACTTATTGTTTGGTATCCATAGTCCCAGTATAGTAAATTGACAATACTTTGTGGTAACCTTCCAAAGTCTAACTTTGATCTCATTTCATGACCCATCCAAATTACTCAAAAGGACAAAAACAACAGGGAAGAATGAGTAATTTCGTTTCAAGTAAACTCTGCATTTCTATTTTTAGAAATTGGCATATCTTGGCTTTCCTGCTTAGAATACAACTAGAGTTTCTAATTTTGGTGTGTTTTGGTTTTCTTATTCAAACTAAAAGCTTATAAATTAAGGTCATGTTAAAAAGCTTATAGTAAAGTTATAGGAAGAATATTAATCTTGAAGTGAGTAAAATGAGTTTCTTCCTAGGGAATTTGGGAGAGAAAAAAACAGATAAATACATAAGGTTTATGACAAGTTTACCCATATAACTATATATTTTCTTTAAGGATGATATTTTCATATTTGCATTATCTGGAAAAAAGTTTGCCTTTGAAAATGTGGGTTATTTGGATAATAGCTTACAACAAATGAAAAGTGATTTTGTTTGGTAATATATTCATAGGGTTCAAAAATAATAAACCATAGAAAGATGTACAGCAAAAAGTCTTACATTTATCCCTGTCTCCATCTAGACATTATCTATCCCAGTCCTACACATAACTGCTCATATACATTTCTAATGTATAATTCCTGTCTTTATTCTCCCTGAGTTTCTTGAAGCATATACAAATAAGTATCAATATGTATTCGTATTTCCCCTTTCTTTACACAGAGTGTAGTGCACACACTGTTTTTCCTCCCTTAATGATATATCTTGGAGATCTTTCAACATCATTCTATTCAGGGACCTAAATGCAAAGGTGTTAAGAATGTAAAGTAACAATCGGACTAGAGAGGAATAAAGTTCGAATAACTTCTGAGTCATACACAGATGTGACATTTAAATTATAATCCCCAGAGAATAAAATTAGCCACTATTTTTTAACTTAAGATATAATATATTCGTAGATTTTCACGACTTGGAGTCTTACAATAAAAATTGAACCTGGTTTTGCATATAGTAACATGGTTGGCATGTTGTTCTAATTTATATACCATGCTTAAATTTTATATAAACCTATCTTATATTCTTATGAAAATAGTTTACAATAGGACTATTGCTTTCTCTTAAAATATCAAAAAATCATTTCTAGAAAAAAAGTCCTACTATTTATTAATCTATGCTTTAATCTCTGGTAGCTTTTATTGGCTACTAGATGGCATTCCAAAGTTCTGGACCAAGATTGATTTGTAAATTTTTAAGAAGCTTGGGTTTTATCTAAAGATACAATTCTAGTGATGTTTAAACAGTTACTGACTGCTACAGGCTATTATTACTTAATACAAATGAAAAAAGGGGAGTGGAAAGGTGTGAGACAAAAAAGGAGAGAGGGAGGGAAACAGAAAAGTAATATAAATAATCAAGTGCACAATCTTCCCACCTCTGTATGCTTTCTACGCTCATATTACAGTCTCAGATTTTCCACTAGACAGTTCTAACCTTAGCACTGAAACCAAGTTCTCATGTGTATAATTAACTTCTATCTTCCTTAAATGCCTCTTCTGTAGTGGGACTTGATCTGGTCAATGATGCTAGGCTTTCATTCCAAAAGAAAGTCTATTTTCCAAAACCATGCAGGAGTCTGGCCAAATTCTGCAGACTTCCTTGGTGTTTTTTGTTTGTTTGTTTTGAAGAAAACAAAACAAGGCTGGCCGGCATGGCTCAGTGGTGGAGCGTTAACCTATGAACCAGGAGGTCATGGTTTGATTCCCTGTCAGGGCATATGCCTGGATTGCAGGCTCGATCCCAGATCCCCAGAGTGGAGCGTGCAAGAAGCAGCTAATCAATGATTCTCTCTCATCATTTATATTTCTATCTCTCTCTTCCTCTCCCTTCATCTCTGAAATCAGTAAAAATATACTTAAAATAAAAAAGAAAACAAAAACAAAAACCTGACAAGAACAATCCAATATAGGCTGCATTCTTTTTGTTAAAAATATATTTTATTGATTTTTTGTACAGAGAAGAAGGGAGAGGAATAGAGAGTTAGAAACATCGATGAGAGAGAAACATCGATCAGCTGCCTCCTGCACACTCCCTACTGGTTATGTGCCCGCAACCAAGGTACATGCCCTTGACCAGAATCGAACCTGGGACCCTTGAGTCCGCAGGCCGACGCTCTATCCACTGAGCCAAACCGGTTAGGGCAAAGCTGCATTCTTAAAGCAATTAGTTTGCTGAATAATAGGACTCATTTTTAGGGGAGGAGATCCTGAACATCATCATCCAATATTGATTATAAAAGTACAATGAAGCCTATTAGACAAAAAGTCTGTACTCTTACATTGGTTCCACAAAAATGCAAGGAAAAATTCCTACATCATGTTTGATCTCAGTATGTATGCAAATAATTGGTATATGTAATTCATTGCCATTACATCTATTTAAAACATGCTTTACTCTTTGCTCTGAGTTAATTGCACCTCCTCTTACATACCACTGTGTTGCTTATGTATTCTTTGTGATTTTTTACTTATCACCATGTTTAAGAGCAGAGGTAAACCAGCACTACAGCTCACTGAATATTGTCATTAGCATTCAGTGTAAGGCCGCTCTCATTGGTTTAACTTTATTTCATTGTACTTTTCATTTTCTCCCTGATCCTCACTCTTATTCTACTTCCATTTCATTTGTGAGCATACACACAGTTATCCTAAATAAAACAAATATTTACTAACTGAACCCAATAATGTATTAAAACAATGTGTTATCCCATAAGGTTTATCCCATAAGTGAAAATATACTTTAACATCATTTAAAAATTGTTTTATGTTATCTATCACATGAATAGACTAAATGACAGGAAAAGAGCAATTGATAAACTTCTGTTTATATTTAAAAGCATATTAAAAAATTTGAATATAAGGCAACCACCTTAACTTATAGCAAATACTACATTTAATGAAAAAAATTAGAGTCATTCTCATTAAATTTAGAAACAGAACAACTATGCAGCAGTTAGTACAATATTAGAATTTTTTATTAATATTATAAAATAAGAAAATGGTTGGTTTATAGATTGAAAAGGAAAAATAATACCGTCATTATTATTGTATTGTAACCTACACAGAAACACACCCCATAAATAATTGAGTATCCAGAAATGATGACCAATACCATATCAACTTACAGAAATTAATAAATATCCTACTAACAACAATTTATATGAGATTATAAGTCACTAGAAAGGAAAAGTGTCCCTCTTCTCCTCCAGAGAGGAGAGGCTGACTATTTTGTTATTAATGACTGGTACTATAGACCTTCAGTGGGGGACAAACCATTTATTGTTGTTGTTAGTGTTATGGATGGGCTCCAATATAGATTTTTCCAATGCAGCATCCAATCTCATCATTATAGGACAGAATCAGAATCTTTTAAGTCTTCACAACTTAAATAAGTAGAGATAAATAAATTGGAAGAAGAGATAGTGGGCTGAGGTGAAGAAAAGAAAAAAAAATCCAGATCTAGGGAATATGAAGGACTACTGAGCCTTTTTCCTGAGAGGAGTCCTGTAGATGGTGGGAGAGACTGTGCTGTGCTGGAGTTGATGACTGACCTCTAGTCTGCTGACAAGTCTTCAAGCCAGGCGTCATTTCATGTGAGAAGGAATATTGGCCTCTTTGTGATTTTCCTTGCTTGTTTCGTGTCCATCTGCGTGTGAGTGGTTCAACATTCTGTCTTCACTTTGAGACTTCAGATGCCAGATTGTAATCACAATAGTGTACCTACCTGAAATCTCAGACATTCATTCTCTCTAGAAGAACATTAGATGTCATTGATTTCCATTCCGGTATTGTACAGTGATTGAAAAGATCACATAAATATCATGTAATTTTAAGGATTTCTCTAATTTTTAGAACAGTAGATTAAAATATGCTAAAGATTAAAATGATAAAGCAGCAAGGTTCTTTGGGAAATATTAATTAGGAGGTTGTCATATTTAATACAAAAGAATGTATTTTTCTTAAAATGTGTATGTGTGGTTCTTTTTTCTTGCTTTATCATACTAAATGTATGTTCAATTAACTAATTAACTAATAGACATAATTATCCCAGAAAGATATTAATATACATATTTTATTTTCAATAATTTATTAATTTTAAACTGTGGATAAGTTAACTGTTTGCAGCTGTCAGAGGCAAACTGCTACTTCCACTTCAACTAGCTACTGTAGTTAAGTTCAACATATGGCTTCATAACTTAAAGAATGTTTTTAGGCAGAGTCTCTATGATAATAATTATTGTCAAATAGATCAGGCATAAACTCCATCCCATACAGAATTTATTAGTCTAGATTCATAATTTATTAATGTTATATCATTCAGAGTAGTATTTTAGAGTTTTTTCACTCTTGCAGGGAAAATATAATAGCTCTTTCACAAAGTGTATATTTCTTTCACAAAGTGTGTGTGTGTGTGTGTGTGTGTGTGTGTGTTTGTGACTAGAATCATTCAAGACTACTTAAATCTTATCCGCTTAGGTGTTCAATAGGACTTTATTAGGTTGTGCTCCTTGGTAAATGACCCATGGTTTTCTAGTTTATCTGCCTAATTGAAATTTTCTAATTTGTGATGCTTCATGCATTTAAACAATTCAATCTAGAATTCGATAATAAAGAGATCACAATTTATTTAAACTATTTTTATTTTATTTAAAGTTTTGATCTGGTATATTTTATATCTTAAGGTCTATTTATCACAAATTTGTTTTGTTTAATTAGCAGAAGTCTATTTCTTACATTGTTCATTTCACTGTTAATTACCTATATTTAAGATTGATTTGTACATAAATAAATGTTCTGAAATAGAACGTTGATGATTAAGATCTGATGCCAGTTATTGATGACAGTTATTAGTGCTATAATTTGATGTATTTTTGTGAAATTGTCATTGAAGAATATTGCAATCATGTAAGCAATTTGTTGATGTCAAATAAAAGACCACATATAATCCTTGAGCAAATGTAACATTAGCAAAAACATCATATGATCTCTAAAATAACCCCAAGTTCCTATTATTAAGATACAGCTGTCCATCAAATGATTGACTATTTTAGAAACCAAATGGAAATTATGGAAGGTGAAGATTTGACCTTTTATAATGAGATTTTTTTAAATCAGGCAACACTGAAAAAAAATATTCAGCAATGTTGTTCTTTAAAAAAATATATGTCTTTATTGATTTCACAGAGGAAGGGAGAGGGATAGAGTGATAGGAACATCTATGATGAGAAATAACTATTGATTGGCTGCTTCCTGCATGCCCCACAGTGGGGATCAAGCCTACAACCCGGGAAGGTGTCCTGACTAGGAATGGAACCATGACCTCCTGATTCACAGGTCAACGCTCAACCAACTGAGCCACACCAGTCAGGGATCAGCAATGTTTTTAATTTTTATTGTACCTCAATATTTTAAACAAAAGTCCTATTTTCTTTTTATCACTCTGACAAGTTTTAGTCTCACTATATATTATATACAACTGGTAATTTTACCATATAGTATATTATCCTATCTTTGCATTCTTGGAATTAAAACTTTTTATATGTTTTGTGAAGAATGGTGTATTAATAGAAGAAGCCATGCAATTAATTTGAAAACAAATAGCCATTAATTTTGGGCAAATCAAATTCCTACAAATCATGGCAATCACTATAAAAATGAATAAGTGAAAACAATCTTATGGAAGTCTAAATAAAACAAACTAGAACAGTATATTTATAGTTTCTATTTTAATTTCAATGTTTTTTCTTTCTTTTTCTTTCTTTTATTGTTGACACTATTACAGAGGTCCCCATTTCCTCCATCCCCCTTGTTCCCCTGTACCCAGCTCCCAACCCCCTTCCCTCTGGCCATCACCACACTGTTGTCTATGTCCATGGGTTATAGAGTGCAAGTTTATGTCATATTCTCCTGAACAAAAAATACATTTTGTCACATATTCAGCTTGGGATTCCAATGCAATGCTAATGGCACATTCAACATTGTGGTCATATATAGAAATAACAAACACCACTTAAAGGCTTCATGAGAAATTTCTATATACATCATAATTTACAAACTAAGAATACTCTGATATAATTTCAATTACAATTCTTCTTGGCTTGTTCATATGACATTTAAATTGTCATTTATATCTGAATTAACACATTAGCAGCATTCCCCAATAGGGTCTATCAGAAAATATGTAATGAGAGATAAACATGGAAAAGCTCCTCAGGGTTACATCAAATGATCATTTATTAATTAACTCAGTAAATATTTACTAAGCGCCCACTTTGCAATAGTTTTTTTTTTGTCTGTTTGTTTTGCTAGATAGCAGAGAGTCCTTTAGGGGAATGAAAGACGTAGGCTTTGCCTCACAGCGGGCACATGATCACACAAAGTTGAAAACATGTGGGAGTGGCATTAAAATTTTTTTGTTGGCAAAGGATAGCATAAACAAGAAAAGTTACATCTAATTCATGAATATGCCAGGGAACATCTTGTGAGCTGACACATTCCATATAGGGTTGTTTGGCGTGGAGGGCTTTTTTTTCCCCCCGCCTTTGAGAAAGATAGAACGTGTATGTGCATTAAAGAATAAATAAGTACAGACTATTGCCTCCCCCCCACCCCCCCACCCCCGCATTGGAGAGCATAATTAGCAAAGATTATAGGAGGGAAGAGATGTCCTTCCAATTAATATCTAAATATAGAGGTGTGTCCTTATACTAAGCTTTAATCCAAATATGTCAGTGCCTGCTAGAGCGGGGCCAAGGGACCATGAATTTGCCAATAAAGCTTTGAACTCTGAAAGGCAAGTACATTTTGCTTTTGATATCAACTTGGATATATGTCAATTTTTGTTACATTAATATTTATACTGTTGCAGGGCCGGTGTTGCTCAGTGATTGAGAATTTACCTATGAACCAGGAGGGCACAGTTCCATTCCCAATCAGTGCACATGCCCAGGTTGCGGGCTCAATCCCCAATGTGGGGGGGCGGGTGCAGAAGGCAGCCGATCCGTGATTCTCTCTCATCATGGATGTTTCTCTCTCTCCCTCTTCCTTCTTCTCAGAAATCAATAAAGATATATTTAATAAAATAAATACATCAAAAAGAAAAAAATTAAAAAATATATTATACTGTTTTTGTTCATGCATTTTTCAGGGAGAATGAAGTTTTTAATTAATTATGTATGTTAAAATAAATCAATAATTTAGGTGAGAATGTTTTCCTGGCATGATTTCATCTCTACAGCTTTGCTCTTACTCTTCTGTAACTTATGAACTAAATAAACAAGTTCTCTCTCTCCTTCACTCTCTCTTCACACACACACACACTGCCGATGTTGGAACACAGAATACAATTTCCCATTCAGAAAGGGAAAGAATAAAAGACATGAAGTGGACACTTGCCCATTACAATTCTGAAATCCCACTGGGGAGACTTTCTGAAAGTCACTTACCTTGAGCATGGGGTAGGGGGGCCTGGGTTAGGTTCTCATTTATCTCCCTAGAAGAAATAATATTTTCCCATTTTCTCTGTGGCCTCTGACCCACTCATTTGGAGACTACTCCTCATCCATTTCTCTTCCTGGCAGCATCGGCAGTGAATGTTAGAGAGAATACCTCCGTTGGGGCTGTACTGCCTTCAAAGTCTGCCTCATGCTGAAGGGAAATTGGGGTCTCCAAGTTTTATTATTATTATCCATTTGTTATTGTAAGTCTGCAACAGTCAAAGGCTTCTTCAGTTAAAACGTGATATTTGGCAATAAAATTATCTCAAGCTGTACATACACTTATTAATTTTAGTCTTGATTGATTTTATTCAACTGGGTCATTTCCCTGGATCATCGTTGTTTAATCCTTTTAAAATATCATCACCGAATGCTGGGAGTCTAAAATCTATAGCTTTTCCCCCTTTACAAGGCACGGAATGTCAAGAATATTTTCTTTTATTCTGTTTGTAAAATGTTCATTTTACACCCATGTTTCTCTCTTGGATGGCAATACTTTGTTAAAAGCAGTCAATACTGTTCAAAATGTACTAATCCTTTGATTTGTTTTCCCAACCATATCCCCTAGTGTTTCTAGCTGAAAAGACAGTCTGCCTTTCAAGTTACTGCATACAACAGTCTTCCCAAAGGTTTCCCGCCGCATAATATGGATCATCATCTTTCTAATTTTAAAGTCATTTTTCTTTCTGTCCATCACCTGATCTCTAAACCTATAACAAACATTTTAGGTCTTTATCATAGCAGTAACCCTCAGATAACACCAATTTGTGAATTAGTCAGGATGGCCTAAGGTATGCTGTGACTAAAAATAAAGCATGAAAACTGAGTAGCTTAGTAACAACAAAGTTTTTACTTCTTTCTTCTGACACAGTCTGATGTGCATTGGGTTTAATGCTTTTTGGCTGTTTACCTTCAAGCAGTTACCCAGCAGTTCAGTCTATTTTTATTGTGTGATGCTGATAACTTAAGCTCATGGTCCCTAAAAAGCATCAAAAAAGTTCCGAAGGTAGGTCAGGAAGTACTTTTTTTCCTTCCACCCACTCTGGCCAGAAGCAAGAGACCTGGACTCAACCCAGCCGCAAGAATATGACATAATTCTTGCCCTGGCCAGTTGGCTCACTTGGTTGGAGCATAGACCCTTACAACGAGAGGTGGTGGTTCAATTCTCAGACAGGGCACATACCTGGGTTGCGGGTTCAAGTCACCTCAGGAAGCAACTGATTGATGTTTCTCTCTCATATCTCTCTCTCTCTCCCTCTGTTCCTCTCTCTCAAAAACAAGGAATATGACATTCTGTGTTTTCAGGAAGGATTTGATGAGCACAGTATGTGCAACATATTTCCTATTGTTATTTTTTAAAAATAACAAAAATAATCTATATAGTCTGGAAAATCCATATCAAAGATTAATTAATTTAAAAGAACAACCCTCTTTACCCCTAACATATTGTCATTATAATAATGTCATTCTCTACCACTTTTTTAAAAGTAAAACTTCTTTCCTCTTTTTTTTTTCCAGTGACATGAGCTTTCATTTCTTTCTACTCCGCTTTCAGCATGTCATTGTGTTTATTTACTTGGCCCTACTGTTTAATTCATTCCTTCATATTTGGGAGGAAAATGATTTCACACTTCTCCCTTCTGTAAAATTTCACAATTTATAGTGGGGAAGTTCCCAGGGAGAAAACACATCTGCCTAAGAGCTGATTCCTTAACCCTCTTGTTCCTTTTTCTTCATTACTTAGAATAAATGATTTCATGGAAGCAGTAATCACTGTACTTATTTGCCCAAGCAAAAGCCAGTGTTGGACCAAATTCACAACCCAGGGTTTTAAGGAATATGGGAGTACCCTTTGGAGATGGTTGTTGGATTTACCTCATCTCCATTAGACTCTGATATCTAAGAAATGTCAGGGATGAGTTGCCAAACCCGTCATAATTATAATTTGATATTAGAATCCTTGACATTTTCAAAAATAGCAAGAGTGACCTATAAAGAGTGAGATTCTTCATAACAAGTCTATAAATTACCTTTAGAGTAATTAAGACCTTGAGATATTCACAGAAGTGAGGTCTTCATTCTGGCTCTAAATCTATTCTACATTTCTGATTTCTGTTGAATATCCTAACCACCATTCAAATTTCTAGAATTTAGTTCCTGGAATGGAGTTCCTAAGAATTCCTCAAACTGTAGGTAACAATTAATCTAAATCAGATATCCCAATCCTGCTAACTTCCAAGATACCCTACGGATACCCAAAGATTAGGTCTCCGTGGTCACCCAAGGCAGAGATTTGAATTAGCCCAACTGTGGTTGCACTCTAGTCTTCCCTTTGGCACCAAAAGACTGATTTTGTGAGAAATCAAATTTCTGGAGATTGCTCTAAGAACTAACTTATAATCTGGTTTTACAGGCCTTTACTTTTAACACATAAATAATTTCAAATAGTATGATTTTTATTAACATTCTTTTAAAAATAAATAAAATGCTTCGATTGGTTGGAGCATCGTCCCATACACCAAAAGATTACAGGTTTGATTCCTGCTTGGGCACATACGTAGGTTTCCACAGTTGGGCACTTATGGGAGGCAACAGGTCAATGTTTCTCTCCCTTGTAAATATTTCTCTCTTCTCGGCATCCAGTTAGGCTAGAGAGCAGTCGGGTTCCTGAGTAGGGGGAGGCTGGGGATTGAGAAAATGAAAGAAAGAGACAGACACAGACATGGAAGGAAAAGTTGGGGCCGGGTGGGACCACTGTCCTCTGATGGAGAGACAGGGACAGGGACCCAGAGCCAATACAGCGTGTTTATTTTATACAGCAAAAAACAGGAAGTTTTACTAAAAGTCAAGACAAAGGAGATTATGTGCATTCTTGGGTGGGCCCGAGTCATATTCATTCCTGGTGCTTGACTGGATTTAAATAACAAAACCCACCCCCTGGCACCTGGGCTGAAGGTCAAGCTAACAACACTCCTGCCTTTTGGCAAAGTGTGTTTCCAGGACGTAGCTTTACCAATGCCACTGGATTCAGCTGACAATAATTAAAGAAATGCCTATGTGCCTTCTCAGGCGCTCTCTACACTCCCTCATCAATGTGTCTCTTAAAATCAATAAAAACATATCCTCTGATGAGGATTAAAAAATAAAAATAAATAAATAAAGGAACAGGATATACTACACTGGTTCTAAGAGAACACATTGAGTTCTTTAAAATATGATTAGATGTTCATCAAAAATGAAAAGTCATAGGGTTTTTATATGTTAAACTAGAGGCTTTATTTATTTATTTTTTTACTTCCACTTCTGACTTCTAAAACTCTTAACTTGCGTGACATATTTCATTACATCATTATATAGTAAAAGTAACTGAGAAGGGTATTCTGAGACTATAAAAACCCTTAAACCAAGTTCTATTACATATCGTAATATATTTATTGATCTAGAGTCTTCCATAGTAAATAAGATTCCATATTTTTTTATACTAGCAAAGTACACAGTGATTCTGCAAGTTCAACTACATATATCAATTTGTCTGCTAAGAATAGAATGAAAACAATAGTGAGAAACCCCTTTCTTATTAATATGTACTTTGCCAGATTAAAAATAACAGTGCTGAAATAACACATTGGTTATATACTTTGGAGGCTTTCTGCATCTATGAATTGAATGGCCAATATTAGCATCACGGCATTAAACAATATCAATGAACTCAACACTGGCTTCTCTATTACAATTAAAATACATTGAACATGATTTTTTAATGGTCATAACTGCTGAACATTTAGAAGAATATTGATGTCAAAAGCAGCATATTTTCTAGAAAACTACCTTGCACTGGGCAAGTGTAGGCATTTTTTGAGAGTCAATGTTAATATTATTCTTTCAAGTGTTTTTAATGTATATAAACATAACCTTTTATTGAATCATTTAAGACTCTTAGTGGAAATCTTGTGGTTCATGTTACAATAACGAATCTTTAGAGATTCAAGTGGCCAATTACTTAACTAAATAAAGGGATTGCTTTTCTAATCTGCTCTTGTAATGTTTAGTTAACATGTTCAAAACGAAGTACATGGTGCACTATTTCTTGTTTCCTTCTTCTTATGAGTAATATGGGACTATCAATGAACTCCCGCAATGCTATTATAAATTGGATTCTAGAAATGCATGATGTTAGAAGGTCTGTGCAAATTTCACAAATGTGAAGCAGAGAAAAAAATTAGGAAAATGTTATTTTAATATTCCAATTGCCAGAGCAAATTTTTTCAGAACTGTGAGAAAGAACGTATTTCTCCCACAATTTTAAATATATATTAAAAACTATGCTTCCTCGGTTAAACCAAGGATGCATAACATATTCAATTTGAGAATCAAACCATTATAGATATTCTTCATGCATATCTGAGGTATGGACCCATTCTTGGAGCTTCAATGATCAGTACTATGAATATTTTTAAATGAATATTCTGGAAATATATTGTCACTGTGACTAGAGAGCCAATATCAAAGTAGAGATACGAGTTGGATGAGAGTTTTGGATCAGATAGCTAGAGAACCCAACGGGCAGCTTGTGCACACTTTTTAGCACTTGTTCAAAGAGACTTACAATAAAATAAAATGTTTCATTTGGTAAAGTCCAGACAGATGGTGACCGAGAGGAAACATCAAAATAGCAAGGGCACATGTATATAAACAACTTGATTCCTGAGTCAGGGTATTCACTCAGGGTTACTCTGGAAAATCTGGGCGGTAAATATTAGTGCATTCTCAGTGGTACAGGCTCAGGGAAACTTCCTCTCATGTTCTTGGGGCTTGGGCTCCATTGTCTTCTCATATGTGCTCTCCTGGGAAACAGTGGCTATGACTACTATCTATCCTTTCCCGCAAGACTCACCCCTTTTCTGAACCCAGACTAGACCTTTTCTTTGGTGTCTCACAGCCCTTTAAAATCAATATAACCCCCAAAAATTCCTTATCCCCGCCTCTGCTTCTCACCAAACACGCTAACAGTCTCCATTCAGCTTTCTGCCCCTCCTATAATCTCCATCTCTCTGGTTAGCACAGCCATCTAGACAATCATTTAAGTAAAAATCCTGGAAATAATGAAGTAGAGGGAAAAGTCCAAGACTCTAGAAAATTTTAAAAGTGATTTCTGGGTATATAATAAGGATATGTTATATTTATATGCAAGGTGTTCAAAACTTATGGATAGAACAGAGATTCTAAGAAAAAAATATATATATATAGTTGAGAAACATTAGACAAATGCTCTTTAATCCTCACCAAAACCTGCACTGTTCTTGCAAGTCCTCACCCCAACACAAACTCCCATGTTTACCTCTTCAGGGCAAAAGCTGATGGGCACTTGACCTTTTGGTTAGACAAAAGCCTTTGAGACTGGCTTCTATCTTCAGAGAGGATTTTCTAAATAGTTCGTCTTTCCTTTTAGCATTTCAAGAACCAAGAATGGAGGACTTAGCTGAAAACATTCTTCCATGCTATAGAAAAGAAACAATTTAGTCTAAGGTTTTTTGTTCTGTTTTGGAAAATGGTTATGGAGAACCACTGGGGAAGAAAATAGAAGTGAGGGATGTAGGGAGTTTCATATAGAGTGTTTAAAGTTCAGAAAATTCAGAGATATTCTGTGTTCACATCTATGTAAACAAATTTTATTCACTGGTGTTTCACGGGAGTATGGTATAAGGCATAAGATCAAAGCCCAATATTATGTGTGCCTTGACACCTGGGGAAAACTGAGATGGACTTGAATGTCCTAACCACAAATTCCCTTCCCTGCTCTGCTCCTGTGGCTAAAGTCCCCTAACCAAACAATTTCCTTATCACTATGATCAGGTGCAGTTCCTACCTACCTTTAAGTAGCAGGCTTCATTTCCCTTTCAGCTCCTGGAATTAGTCAAACAAGCCAATCATATTCTTCTTGAAACAGGGGCACTCCACCCTCTACAAAACCTGCCATCCACAGCTCCTGGTACAACCCTCATGGGGCCCTGTTGGGTGTGTGATATTCTCTTCCTCCAGGCTATGAGTAGATGGGACTAATACACATTGTCAATCTTATCTGCCAGTTTAGGGCGTCATGTGTTTAGCCATCCCTATAACACTAGGAAGAGAATCTCTCCCTCACCAACAAGGTGAAGAGGAGGTAACTAAAAAAGAAGTGTGACCTGGCCAGTGAGTTCAATGGTTAGAGCATTGGCCCACCACCGAAGGGTCACAGGTTCCATTCTGGGGTTGCATTCTGGGCCCTGGGCCCCAGTAGGGACATTTGGGAGGCAGTCAATCAATGTGTTTCTCTCACATCAATGTTTCCCTCTCCTCCTCCCTCTTTTTCCCTCTCTTCCACTCTCTCTAAAAATCAATGGGAAAAAATATCCTCTAGTGAGGATTAACTAAAAAAAAATGTAAAGGTGTAGTAGATATGCCTGGGGATTCCATAGGAATACAGATTTCTCTCTCTCTCTCTCTCTCCAATAGAGGGCTTTGGAAAGATATCTCTGCACCAAGGAGGAAAAAAGTACATCAAAGAGAACTTGATGACAAAGTATTTTGAAATATAGAAAAACATTATTTTTTAAGCTAAATTTCTGGGTGACATGCCAGAAGTTTAATTCCAACTAGTTTAGTGCCAACTAGTTTGCTACAACCTCAAAAACAAAGCATTGCTTCTTCTAAACAGCTCCAAACTTGCTTTTGGTTTCATGAGGCTATGTCTTCCAAAAACTAATGGTGTACCTGAGCACGCATGTATCTGAGCATGCACAACATTTAGAGACTATTAATTGTGATTAATTATTAGATGATTAAGTTGGTCATAAATATATTGGGAACTAATTGCTTTTAGTTCAGATTAATTGCTATCATGCTTATTTATAATCTGAGGCTTTATTCATTTCAATCCTTATGATAGGTAAAAATCTGGGATGATCTTTTTTCTTGTATTAAACCATAATTAGCTTACTGAACTTAGTCCACAGACATGTGCTTACATGTACCTTCTACTTTCCCTGAGGTAATAGAAAGTAATTATATTCACTTTCCTGCAATCATCGTTCTTACAAGTAAATATCAGAACTTCAAGGTTATGCTCACAGAT
Source organism: Myotis lucifugus (assembly GCF_000147115.1). Classification (NCBI taxonomy): domain Eukaryota; kingdom Metazoa; phylum Chordata; class Mammalia; order Chiroptera; family Vespertilionidae; genus Myotis; species Myotis lucifugus. The sequence goes on along the minus strand of NW_005871099.1, from coordinate 2,270,003 downwards.
ACTTAGTCTGGAAGACTGCTCTCTTAAAAAAATAAAAGTACACTATAGGATTTTGTAGCGGTTATGAAATCCTAAGGGTTAAGAATCCTGTAATTATTTTTGTAGATTTTTTCCTTTTATTATTTTTTTCATTGCCCTTTTTTCCTTTTAACTACTTGGCTAAATATAATATGATTCAGAAAAGAAAATTTAGCCCAGCCAGAGTGGTTCAGTGGTTGAGCATCGACCCATGAGCCAAGAGGTCGCCGGTTCCATTCCTGGTCAGGGCACATGCCCAGGTTGCGGGCTCGATCCCCAGTAGGGGGTGTGCCGGAGGCAGCCAATGATGTTTATCTCTCTTCAATGTTCCTATTTCTCTATCCCTCTTCCCCTCTCCCTGTAAAAATCAATAAAAATATTAAAAAAAAGAAAAAAAATTATTCATGGTAATTCTCTTGGGAGACACACTCTTTCAATACCAACCTGAGGGGCAGAGTCAATGAATACTGACTAGCCCAAGAGAAGGAGCTGGGAGGAACACCATTTTATGAAAAGCTGATTGCTGAATGGAGCCTATGTGGTCGATGGCAGATGTTGTGAGTAAATCATTGGGAGGTCTACTGTCAGCCACCTGAGTATTTCTTAGCTCCCGCTGAAGAGCCATAAATTAGTAGGAGTGCTGAAAAGTCTGTCGACAATGTCGCCTGCCTGCAGTGACCAGGCTTTCATCTTTTCTTACATAAACAAAATAAGGATCAATGTCAATGTGATTAGTAGTTTAAAGGGACTACTTCATTTTTTCACTTGGAATATAAAAGGAGACTGCCTTTATCAAAACTTTATAACCAAAAGATCTTATGTCTCATAAAAGTTTGTTAAATATGTGTCTCTTTATTCAAAGTAATATTTAAATGAATATAGAAATGAATATATTCTAAAAAATAGAGAAAGAAATATTTCTAGAACAGGCAGACTCATTGCTCAAACTAAATGCATGTGATGTAGAAGAAGACAATACATAGTCACAAAATTTAAGCTCCACTTATAAATAAAAGGACTGAGTCCAGTTTCTTATTGCTATTAATTCTTGTTCAACAGTCCAGGAGTTTCTGAGCCTTAGGTGCATTTCCATTATTTAACAGAAATAAAAAGGCATTCTTCCACCACCTTGTGACTATTAGGTTATTTTTATTTTTACAGCCCAAGACGCACCTGTGCTGCTACTCATATAAGTAAATGTAATATATTACAGTCATAAAATACCTCTGATGGTTAGAATTTGGTTCCCAAGAGATTACCTAAATACTAAGTTTCAGAATTTTTTTTACCCGCAGTTTCTGTTGCTCACTCATTCCCTTTCTACTCCTCCTCTTCCCACAGCCTCTAGATTTGTTCTAGTGGGATTAGCCTCAAAGGCCAAATAATGACTTTAAATTATAGGCCCAGGAGCAGAAAACTGTGGCAGCCATCAAATTCGCTTAATATTGGCCTTGCTTCTGTTTAGCGTTATGCTGCCTTTGAAGGCTGCCCTTCCAGCGAACAGTTTCCCCAGAGCCAGGAAGAAATGTCTGCTCTTTGGTTAACAAAATTCCTTCTATATTATTTTGTTGTCCCAGTTTCTATGCTGTGATTTGCTTGGCAATGACCTTCCTTTCAACTCCCCATGCCACTTTACTTATGCCTGTCTTACTGCACTTACCTAACTTTGCCTTTTATTATAGTTGTATTTTTACTTATTTTATTGAACTATTAAATGTTATAATCATAGAGGGAGAACAGCACCTGTCCAGTTTTTTTTCTATATCTACCCCATAGCATGAATTAAATGTTTATGCCTTTTATTTTAATTTCAGTTTTGGTAATTCATTCTTAATTTTAAATGGATAGTATCTTTCTTTCCTTTCCTTCTTTTTCCTTGGTATACAGTGATCCGATTCTCCAGTTTTGAGCATAATATTTTGAGAAACAACCTGTTCCGAGTCCATCCCAAGGTTTATGTCCTATATTTGACATTCTGCTCCTAAACATGACAGTGATCTCATATCACACTCTTCCTATTTTAAGGTTGTTCTAATGCTCGTCCCAACAGTTTTGCAATAACCATGGCTATGTGTTATTGGACAAAACAAGGAAAATACTGCAGGCTCAAGAGGGCAGCAGAATCCTAATGCTTCACAGAACAAGAATGAGTAGCTTCTCAGTCAGGAAAGAGGAGAACAGAGGAAGAATTAGCCGGAGAGGAGCATCTTGGCCTTAAAGAGGTTAAGAGAGTTCTTGGAGGTTAATTTAGCTTCTGCTTACTAATTAAAGTATAGCAAGATTAAATTTACCCTTTTTTATCTATAAAACAGAGATGGTAATGCATACCTCAAAAAGTTGTAAGGATTACAGCATCCATTCAACCTATTTACTAAGATTCTCTCACATGGCAATCTCTGGTCAGACCATGTCTGGTCCATTGCAATAACTTGTAGGTTAAAGCTGAATTGAACTGGCACAGGTTTAGAGAGGATAGTGGAGAAGGATAACCATAATAGAGGAGCTATAGATTGGAGAATTGGAAATGTTAATCTTATTAAAATAAATTGATTACAGATGATGTGATAGTATCATTTGGCTAACTTAATTCCGGTCAGTATGTTCATTCTGAAATATACCTTTATAAAAATTGGGACTTTCCAAATAGAGTTCTATAAGTAGGGATGGATGACTATCTATTGTTGATATTGCAGAAAGAGAATGTCAGAAAATGAGTTCTAAAATAAGCACTGTATTCTATAATAGTGCTTTTCCTACTCTGCAGTGCTTTCTAATACCAAAAACTAATTCTCCAATTCTCCAGACAACAACAGCATGTCCAGAGATTCAATTCAATTCTGATACTAACTACTCAGGGTTAACACAGACCCAACAGGTTAAGGGCTCAGTCCTATAAGACTGTGCCCACTTCAGACAACAGTAGCAAGCCCAGAACCTTCTGTACTTCTGATCAAATGGCTACAAATTGACTTCCCCATAACCTCTCCTCAGGTTCAATAATTTGCAAGAATGGCTCATGGAACTCAGGAAGGAGCTTTAATTACCATTACTGGTTTATCATAAAGGATACTGTGACGGGCATGCACGCTTAGCGTCATATAGTGAAATGGGTATAGATATGTAACCTTTAACTGACGTAAAGAAAATTGTGTAACTTCTTTGTACTCTATGTATCTTGATGCCAATCTGTAAACTTTCAAAGAGTAGGTAGTTTCCACTGGATTGTTCAAAGAATGGGTTGTGGTTAAAAGCTCCAGCCAGGTGTGACACCCTACTGGCCGCTGTCGAGTTTGTGACACCCTTTAAAAAGGCTATTGGAGAAAGGCTCGGGGCTGTAGCAGGGTGGGGCTCCCTGTGTGGAGGCACCTGTTGTAGACGCTGGCCAGCTTTCAATAAATCCTCGCTTGCTGCTAAGACCTAATTGGAGTTGGTGGTCTTACTCTCGCGAACATTGGTCCGTAACAATACAACTCAGAAACAGCCAAATGAAAGAGATGCATAGAGCAAAGTATGAAGGGAGGGGCATGGAGCTTTCAGGCTCTCTCCCAGCATGCCACACTCTCAGCAATTCTATGTGTTCACCAACCTGGAAGCTCGCCACACACCATCATGTAGGGATGATTGATGATGAACTCAATCTTCAGCACTCTTCCCTCCCCAGAGGTTGTGGGAGATGGGGCTGAAAGGTCCAGGCTTCTAGTCAAGGTTAGGTCTTTCTGGCTCCCAGCTCCCAGCCAGAAGCTGTCTAGGGGGCTGCTAAGAATTGCCTCATTAGAACAAAAGATGCATGTTCATATACTAAAGTTTTTATATTGAAAACCTTGGAGGTAGAGAAGAGAATTCTAGAGCCATTCCTTGTAGATGGAAGAGCATAGGGTTTAGTGTGGAAATGTAGGGAATTTGTCCTCAGACAGGGACACAGATAGTCTATCTATGGTAATGGCAGAAAGACAAAATATTAGGATACAAATGTAGACAAGGGAGACTTGGGGGGTGAAAAATCTATGGAACTTCCCTCCTGATAGTTAACATTCTCCGTGAGGAAAGCGAGAATGGGAATGGAGAAGAAGTGTAAGAAGTTGTAATGTAGAGTGGATAATTTAATGAAGTAAAAATGAAAACAAAATAGAATTATCCTGCAGGAAAAAGGCTCTCTCCACGTCACAAATTTAAAGGGCGATGATTCATCATTGAGGATATGTTTTTCTATAGCCATGTTCAGCTACGATAGTCTAGGCATGAAGAAAGAAGTGTTACATTTAACCAGGCTTGTGATTTTATTAATATTATTATCATTTTTTTTCCAAATAAGGATGGTGGAACAGAAGATGGAGGGGGTTTAGGGTTTTTGCAAGGGAAGGATTACAATGATTGCCATTGAATATAAATTGAATTAGAAAACTAGAGAAGGGACAGGGAGGGGAAGTGAAATGGTTGTAGTTCAATGAGTTGGAGATCTCAGTATTTTTTCAGTCAGAATGAGAAATAGAAAGAGGTGATGTTCAAAAACTGGTAATGCTTGGATTTAACTATAGGAAGGGTACAGTTACTGGTAATAAAAAGCCTACATTATAAATATTAAAGTAAGTGGCTGAGGTTAAATGGGGAAAGATAACTGGGGAGAAGAGGTGAAAGATTCAGAAGCCAGAAAAATGATAGCATAATCTATGTAGATATTTAAATCATCTAGAAGTGTAACAGGAGTAGTTATGGCATGAGCTATGGTGTATTAGTCATTGTTCTCTTGAGAAACAAAACTGAGAGAGAGAGAGAGGGAGGGAGAGAGAGAGAGGGATTTATTATGAGGGATTGGCTCATGTGATTATGGAGGCTGAGAAGTCCCAGGATCGGCTGTCAGAGCTGGTGGCCCAGGAAAGCTGGTGGAATAGCTCCAGTGCAAACCCCAGTGCCTGAGAAGCAGGGGATCCAATGGTATATCAGTCAGAGCCAGAAGGCCTGACAACCAGGAGCACTGATGTCCAAGAGCAGGAGAAGGTAGGTGTCCCAGATGAAGTATGTAGAAAATTTGCCCTTCCTCTGACTTTTTCTTCTATTCAGACCCTTGGTTGATTAGGTGAAGGTAATCTTTATTCAGTCTATGGATTCAGATGCTAATCTCTTCCAGAAACACCCTCACAGACACACCCAAAAATAATGTTTTTACCAGCTATCTGGCATTCCTTAGCTCAGCCAAGTTGACACATAAAATGAATCATCACAGACATTAAGCCAGGAGTTAAAATATCAAAGAATTAAAGATGTTACCAAGAAATCATTTGCTTCAAATATTCCAGGGAAGAGAGCTGATCTGTTTTGAGTGAAAGGAAGAGAAGTTTTGTGTATGTTTGGGGACAGGATGGGGTGCGGTTCAGCATGCATGAGAGACAAGAAAAAAAAAAAAAGAAAGGATGTAGGTCTAATGATCTGTGATGGAAGGGCCTAGAGACACATGTGGGTTGGCCAACAGGGGCTTTGAAGAACATAAATGCCTGATTTGTACTGTAATGTGGCTTATTATTAAATGAACTCTGTTATTCTATCATGCCCAGCTTGAGAATAAATTCTACCAAATCTATTATAAATGTTTTGTGCACATTTTAACATGTTAATATTTTGCAGAAATTGTTCCACATTCTGTTTCCTAAAGGGGTGAACAGAGACTGACAGACAGAAGCAAGAACTCAGAGGGAGAGAGGGCCAAGAGAATATAAGCCTTGTATCAGCTCAAAGTTTGGGGAGTGCTTTAGAGTTCCTCGAGTTGGACATTTGGTGGTCTATAAATGAGGGGTGTTTTAGCCAAGTTTTCTTATCTAGCAACTGCAATCTGGTCTGTAGCTCTATATATTCATGTTATAGTTTACCAGTAACAGTAATTGTTTTTAAACAATCATCTCCCTAATGAACCTTTGTCGATAATTGCCCTCACCTTCACCCCAAGAAATTATAGCACCACAGATACACTGTGTATCTGTGTATGTCCTGAAGTCCTTTCGAAGATCACAAACCACTGTAATTGCTTAAATTTTTTTCACTCTCCCCAAGAACCAATTTTTGTCCCCTTGAAGGTGATATCAGGCCTACATGATATAATGATATAAATTTCCATATGCTGAATATCTCTGCCTAGTGTTCTTTTTACTGCAACCATGCACTCTTGCTTTCTAGAAAGAGTTCTTTAGGGAAAATGATCTGTTGTGTCCCTGTCACAAATCTTACCTTATTCATGTAGTTTTTTTCTCTCATAAACATCTCCAATGGGAATTTCCTAGTAGAGATTCCAAAGCAATTTAATTCCTTATTAGTGTGGTTGGTTCGAGAGCATTTAAGCAAGTTTCTACTTTCCTTGGGGGTCCGGGACATGTTAAATGATTTTGTATCATCATGTTCTAATCCTAAGTAATAAAACATAGTCCAGGAACAGCTGCTTAAATGACTTGGCCTCCTGGGTACACAGTTCACATTTTCTTGTGCCATAAATCTACAATTATTTATACCAAACATTCTCTCCATTCACACCAGATGTGGGTGGAATAATAGGATGAGGATGAAGGAAGTGAAGGTATGAAACATATTTGAATAATACTGGCCTCTTTCAAAACTTGGATTTTCAAAGTCTATGTACAATGCATCTTATTTTTTCTTTGGTGCCATATATGGGTTCACGTCCAAATTTTCACCTGAACATCACAGAATGCTTTTTATTTTAATAAATTATCTTGGATATTTCAGCCTCCAGAACTGTGAGAAAACACATTTCAGTCTTTTAAGCCACCCAGTTTGTGGTATTTTGTTATGGCAGCTGATCAGACTAAGATATATGTATAATATTTTATATATACTATAGCAATTATATATAGTATAAAATATCTATCTATCTATCTATCATCTATCTATCTATATAACATTATATATACAAATATATATATTTTTCCTAAGGTGAGCAGGATCTTAGGAATTGAAAAGAGGGCAAGAATTGGTGATATAACTTAAAAAGCTGTCCATCTCTCTTACTCCATAGCTTATCTTCTGGTTAGAGATGTTGATGAAGAAAAGTGTACATTTTTCCTGGATATTAGTAGGGGAGTTGAATTTTAGGAGGCACCTGTAGTCACCCAGTACCTATTTTAGCATTTGAACTTTTTAAAAAATCAGTATACCAAAAAAAAAAATCAGTATATCAAAAGAGAGTAATTTACTCGTATGTTTCTCCTGTCTAAAACATTAAATACTTAAACAAAATGTCGACATGACAGCAATATAGAGTGTTAAACCAATCCAGATGTTTAGATCTTTTTATACTTGATTTGACTTAAATAAAATTTAGGTTACATAAATCTGGCCTTACATTAGAGTTATACACACCATTATATATTGCTCCCCTCCCTTGTTCTTACAAAATGGCATCACACTACACACATTAAAAAACAATTTGCTTTTTTCTCCTCTAAACAATATCTTGCAACTACTTGCTTTTAAGGTCATCATCTCTAGATCTAAGTTGTGTTTTAAAATGTATTAGCTGCATAATATGGATATTAAGTAATTTATTCAGGTTTTAAATAATGGCCATTACTGTTTCTAGTTTTTGTTCAATTAATGCTGTAACAAATATTATTGTAATATATTCTTATTTGCTGTTGCACTTATTTCAGAAGGGAAAAATCTTAGAAGTAGTTTTGTTGTGTCAAATATTTCATGTTTTACTAGAATGCCAAAAATCTTTCCAAAAATAGGTTAGCAAACTTTAGATGCACTTACACTAGTAATTTTTAAGATTATCATTCTCTTTCACCTCACCAACACTTCATATTATCAATGGTTTTATGTATTTTATTTTTCATCTTTGCAAACTTTTCTAACTTAAAAATTATTATGAGCCCTGGCTGATGTGGTTTGAGAATTAGCCCATGCACTGAAAGGTCATGGGTTTGAATCCCAGTTAAGGGCAGGTACCTGGATTTCAGGTTTGATCCAAACAACTGAGTCACTCTGGTGAGGGTCATATATGTTTTAATTAATGTAATTTAATGCCTTAAATTAAAATAGGTTTCCAGTGCCAAAATGAAGTGAAAATAAAGCAATTATCTTATCAGGAAAATTTATTAAAAATATGCTCATGTTGTAGCATAAATTCTCTCAGCAATTCCTTATGTTGCTGTTCAGGTCTTCAATGGTGGTGACATATTAGAATAAATGGGGAACTCCTTTTCTTTAATATTGAATATAATGGCAGTGTGCAAACAGCAATACAGTTAGTTTTGCAAATATGGTTTTATAAACTGCAATTTGAAATAGTCTCATTTAGGTTAAAAAAGTCCTATTATAACACAATACATTTCTGCTTTAAAATGTAACTAAATCTATGTAATGACAACATGTGCATGACAAAATAAACTTGGAAAAACAAAGCTTCATTTCAACATGATGAAGAAAGGAAGGCTCTTCCCTGTACAGACCAGCCGCCATGGCACAGCCACCTTGTTCTGGTGGGGAGTTTGATGGTGGCTTATAAAACCTTGAAGTTTCCGAAGCAATTTAAATATGATCTTTAATGACTTTGGAGTGGATTAGCCCTTGACCTTTCTGCTCCCATGGCATTTTTCTCAACTAGCTTTGACATATGTTACAGAAAATTATGCTCTTCAGATCTCTTTGAAACTTCCAATTATGTCAAGAGGCTTAACTTGATTTTTGATTGACTTATAATAGCAAGAACTGATCTTTGAAGGGGATTACAGATGCAAATCAATGCTCTTTGGGACTTTATATTAGCTGTAATTCTGTTAATATTAAAAGGAGACATTTAAAAATAATAAAGTTATGATATAATTTATGTTTTGTGATTAAAAATAATACAATTGATTTCCAAATGAGTCCAAATTATGATATGACTTTTGTTCCTACAGTACTTCTCATTCTTTCCCATTTACTAGTAAAGTCGATATAAGAAGTCTATAAAACACAGGAGTGTGCTTAAGCAGGTTTACAGTTTAATACAAATAAATAATACAATAATAAACTCTGTGCTTCCTATACTTACAACTGCAAACTTACTTCAGCCTATCACTGTATAGTGTATCAAGAAATTGAACATTTTATTCAATTTAATTTGGGAAAATGTAATTATAAGACAAGAAACACAATTTACAAAATGAATAACAGAAAAACAACATTAAAACAAGTAATTGACAAAGTTCTTACAAAAACAGTTTCAGATGCAAATAGAAGTGAAAGGAAGCAAATATAGAAAGTAAGCTGAGACACAGAAGAAATGTAGAAAATACTGAGATGTTAAACAGAAATAACTAAAATGGTCACTAAAATACTCCACACCTTAAATAGAATAATGTCAGTTTTACATGAACATTTTTGAAGAGGGTAAATTATATATATATCTCAAGTGTATTATGCTAATTAGACCGGGCAGCAGAATGACCTTCTGGACGTCCTTCCGGACAACCTTCCAGATGAAGCCGGGGCTGCAAGGGCCGAACTCCTTGCACAAATTTTGTGCATCGGGCCTCTAGTATATATATATATATAAATATATATATATATTTACTGATCTTTAAAAATAACTATGTAATTTAATTATTTATGTAGATCTACATAGGAAGAAACTATAGACTGAAAAATGGCTAATTCATATTAAGAATATAGAACTTGAAGGTAGTAATTATGAATAAAATATTTTCATTCAAGTTTATAACTCTTGAGTATAATTCTAAATGAAACAATCTAAATGAAGCACAAATTCAAAAGGGGGGTTGTTGTCATTCTTGTGAATAAGGAACTTAGATTTAAAAAATATCTAGTTCTTTAGGCAAGTAAAAATCTGTTAGGTTATGATGTTGTTTTGACTTTAAGTCTTGTGTCCTAGCAATATAGGCCCTTACTTCATTTATGGGATTTACAGTGAAGGTGTTAGATAAAGGCATGACAATTTCTTCTAGTTAGATTTATACATTTATTTAATTACTGTACACATTCTTGAATTTAAAGACTTTAAATGGTATGGGTTGAATTATATCATAAACATTTATATGTTGAAGTCCTAACCATCTGTACCTTAGAATGTGAACTTATTTGGACATACTGTTTTTGTAGATGTAATTATTTAAACTGGGATGAGGTCATACTGGAGTAGGGTGGGCTCTCAATCCAGTCTGACTGGCATGCTGATAAAAGAATGCCAGGTGACTAGTCAAATACACACACACAGAAAAAAATGCCATGTGAAGAGGAAGGCAGAGATGAGGGTGATGTTTCGACAGGCCAAGAAACCCCAAAGCGTGCTAACAAAACACCAGAAGCTAGGCAGAGAGGCATGGTGCATATTTTTTCTCATAACTCACCGAAAGAACCAAACCTGCCAATATCTTGATATTGGACTTCTAGCCTCCAGAACTGTGAGAAGACACATTTCTGTTGTTTAAGCCATTCAGTTAGTTGTATTTTATTACATCAGCCCTAGTAAATGAACACAATAAACATCCATTGTCCTTTTAAGTTTTCTATAATGCAGTTAAAACCAATGGAATAGAAATAAATAGTACAGAGTAAATCAGTAAGCTTAGAACAGAGAAAGCCTGAGTTATAGTGTAAGCACGAGATGAGAAGACTAGTACAATTTAAATAATTCAAGTGAATATTTACCAATATATATGCAAAAACATAAAATTAACCAATTATCTACTAGTATAATAATAAAAGCATAACAGAAGAATGACCATCTGGACTACCATGCTATGATACGCACTAGCGCCAGGCCAGCCAAGGCGGGTGCAATGTGATTGGTCGGGGAGCTTGTCATCACCCCATGATCACCCCACAGAGGGAGGCCCAGGCCACCCTCTGTGGGGCAATCGATCAGGGGCTCCATGGAACTGGGGAACCGGGGGTGTGTGGTGGTGGACACTGGCAGCGCCAGGCCAAGGCTGGTGCGAGTGGGGGACGGGGCCGCGAGGCAGCTGCGGATTTCGTGCATCAGGCCTCTATTATGTAATAAATAAGAACTGCTCTAACCGGCTTAGCTCAGTGGATAAAGCATTGGCCTGCAGACTGAAGGGTCCCAGGTTCGATTCCAGTCAAGGGCATGTACCTTAGTTGCGGGTACATCCCCAGTGGGGTGTGTGCAGGAGGCAGCTGATCAATGTTTCTCTCTCATCGGTATTTCTAACTCTCTATCCTTTTCCCTTCCTCTCTGTAAAAAATCAATAAAATATATTTAATAAATAAGGACTAATGCTGATATCAGAATTCCTTTGTTCCTGGTCTAATAGGTAAAATTTGCATTGATTTCACAAATACATACCATTTTTTACTCTGCTAGTATAATATACAGTTCTTCAGTTCAACCATAATCTATCTATTTATTTCAGATACCCTACTTATTTTCTGGCTGTGATAAATTCTGCTAAAAATTAAAACATTGATATTGCTCCAGACTAAGACTTTCATCATACAAATAACTCAAGTGTTTCAGGATGGGGTTCTTTTATGGTTTCTTCTTTCTGCTGCAACTCCTTACTAGACAGAGTCTTTAGGTCAAGTGAGAAAAGAAAGACTAGTGCTATCATCAGCTGTTAAAATTCCAGTAGAAGCTGTTGTAATATATCTCACCCTTAACTGATTCATAAGGTTGATTGACATAGTCTGCAGAGTCTATTTATTCATGGAAATTGAATAAATTTGAACTGTTAATGCCAATTTTATCTGTTATTGCAATGATAGAATTCCATTAATATTATGCAAACCAATGAAATATGAGTACAAAAAGAATAAAAAAGATGTGGTTTCTACTAATGGAACTGTTTGGGTAATAAGCTGTTCATTAAAGTACCTGAGCATTTCTCCTTACCTGTAGAGCTGCATTCTTACTAAAATTCATGTGTTTTTATTTTGAGATATCTTACCTAATAATAGACAAGCATGTAAATTAACCATCCCTCCGCTACACTCACCAGCCAATCAGGAAAGTATGCAAATTAACCCAACAAAGATGGTGATTAATTTGCATACATAGGGGCGAAGAGGTGGAGCGAAGACTGAAGGCTTCGTCTGGAGCCGCGAAGACTGAAGGCTTTGTCCGGAGCAAAGGCCTGGGTCCCGGGTGCCAGAGGAAAACCGGTGCCGGCAGCCAGGGGAAGGGAAGGCCTATTGCACGAATCTCTTTGTGCAATGGGCCTCTAGTATATATATATTAGAGGGAGGGAGGGGGAGAGAGAGAATGAGAGAGAGAGAGAGAGAGAAACACTGATGTGAGAGAGAAACATCATCAATCGACTGCCCCTGTAGGCCCCCTCCTGGAAATTGAGCCTGCAACCTGGGCATGTGACCTGGCCAGGAATCAAACCTGTGACCTCTCCTTGCAAGGGAAGATGCTCAACCATCTGAGCAACACTGGCCAGGGCCAGGTGTTTTTTCCCTTAAGCCTGTTAATGCCGATTTTATTTGTTATTGCAATTATAGAATTCCCTTAATATTATGCAAACCAATGAAATATGAGTACAAAAAGAATAAAAAAGATGTGGTTTCCACTAATGGAATGCTTTGAAAAATCTTGATAAGGATAAGTCAATAAAAAATTGTTGTCAAATTCAGTATGGTTCAAAAAACTATTAAAGATTGGGAGAAAAGTTTTAAAAGCTAGAATTACTATTTATTCAAACAGTTTTGTAAGTATCTTTAAGTTCTTATTCTCTTTAACAAATTTTGAAATGAAAATCATAGATGATTAAGGGTATGCTTTCTAGAATATATCATAAAAAACTTTATTTAATGGACCATACTCAAAGAAGAGGCCTGGCTTTACATCACAAAATTGGTAAATGAACACATATGCTTATGCTTTATATTAAAACAAGATGGATACATTGTATATTGATTTTTTAAAATTCCCTGCTTAAACAAAACATTTTAATTAACTAACCAAACTACTAGTTCTGATCTAGTAAGATATAAGAATGTCAAAATTTTTATTTTCCATCTAAAATAATCTATAACCCATTCTTAACTATGTGAAAGAAAATCTCTGTATGAAATGTAAAATTGTTGAATGCACAATATAAAACAACACATCTTGTAGTTCTTCTGGATTTTAGATGCATTCATAGTAAGATTTCTAAAATTACTATCACTGCCTGTTCACCTAAAGTTAAATATTAAGGGCATACTTAAGCTGCTATAAAGTCAAATTAATCTTATTTGGCAGAAACCAAAATGGACTGACCTCTGAGGTGAAACACGAACAATATACGATGGTTTAGAATAAGGACAATGTCTGGCCCAGAGCCCACACTCCTAACGGTTCTGCCATGCTTTCTCATCAGGTGCCATTAGGAAATTATTACCTGGCACAAATATGTTAATTAAGTCAGAAGATTTGATAGCATCACTAAAGGAATAAATATAAATAGAAAAGAGGAGAAAGGAAGAGATTGAGAAATGGAGGAATTGACAAGGTTTTTCAGGGAGATAAAAACCCCCAAAGAGGGGTGTTCTGTAAACCAAATGAAGAAAATTTTTCAAGAGAAGACATGGAGCCACTGTGTCAAATAGTTCTTATAGGTCAAGTATGATGAGTATTAAGAACTGGCCAATGACTTTGCAAAATTGAAGTCATTGGTGATTTTGACTAGGTTCTGTGGACCACCGAGAACAAAGCAATCAGTGGTGTGGGTTTAAGAAAGAATGGGAGGAAGGAATTGGGTAACTTTCTAAAACCAAAGAAACTGAGTAGTACATGGTGGAAACAGTGGAATCAAGAGACAGTGTTGTTTTTTTATTTTATATTGTTTTTAGATGACAGTGATCATCATATATTTGAATGCCAATGTCAGTCCTGTCAATAAATATTGATGTTAATTCATACATCTTGCAAACATGAAGTTTATATGTTATTTTACAGCCTAATTCTCTTTCATAACAGAATGAATAAAAATGGCAAATAGTAGAAGTTATTTGTGCTTTATCAATTTTGTATAGCTCTCAGAATTTCTTTAGGTATACATATCTGAAAAATCTTCTAATAAAAAAATATTTGTAAGATTCTTTTCAATCAACTATATGATTTTTGTTGCAGACTTCCCTGTGACATTTCACTACTTACTTAATGATGAATAAATTGGCCAGCTGCATTTAAACCAAGTTGCTAACATAATTTAACTAATACATGTGATAGCTTGAAGGCATAAATTATTTAAGTAAGTAATGAAAACAAAGAGCTACAGAAAATACTAATCAGAGAAAATGGGAATCTGAAGTTAAAGGTGATCTTTCTATTCTCTATCATTTAAAATAATTATAGTACCTAAAATTTATGGAACATATTTCTTTGACCATTAGAAACACCTATATTTTTTCTTTAACTTATCATGTTTATTTTGAATTATATAATAATCCAAAATTACTTTATATATTTAAATGTAACCCAAACATTGTCTCTTCAATTCAGATCTATTAGCCTTGCAATGTTATCATTGGAAATGTAACTGATTAAATATTCATATTTAGTATTAAACATTTATAGTAGAAATTTTAAAACCATATTAGAGGAACAGCATGTTGCTGTTTTTCTTAATTGAAGCATTTGATCAAACAACAATGTTTAAAGAAATTGAATACTCCAAAGGAATTTAGATTTAAAATGTCATAGTTTTGAAGTCATGTATTTTTACTTCCAAATGGCTTACTCAACTTTCCTGTTTCTCTTCAGATGGTACAAATCTTTTGCCTTTTAAAAAATGCTTACTCATTACTGTTATTCTCTTCCAAGTTCCTAGGTAAATTGAACATATTTCAAAACTGTTAATTCAGTACCAAAATCTATATTTTAAAATTACAAATTAATAAAACTTGTAATAAAACAAGATATAAGATATTTATGGTTTAGCTAGTCTAGAAAAGGATGGTTTAAGTTTTTATATTTTTATTCCCCAATGTTTTGTTTGAGATAGCTGATGGTGAGGATGTAAAAAAAAAATCACAAAGACTGCTTAATTTATGAAAAAAAACATTTTTTAAATGCTTTTATTGATTTCAGAGAGAGGAAGGGAGAGGGAGAGAAAGATAGAAACATCAATGATGAGAGAGTTCATGGTCAACACCTGCTGGACAATTTATGAAAAATCTTTGACATTTCATTATTTTAGGTTAGTTCTAATATTGCTATTTCAATGATGTAGTTAAAATGGAATGAAAAACAAATACTTAAAAAAACTTTTATTTGGATTGCAAGATCAGTATTTACTACTCTGAAAGACCTAATTTTCTTGTATTAGAAAAGTATGCAGAGTGGTTTAAGTTTCAATATTATTTTTAGAATTACTAACTCTTATCACCCAGGGTCAAGGGGTTCTGTTCTGTCTTGCATTCCTATACTGTTTTAAATCTGCTCTAATCAAACTTCCATTATCATCAGGACACTGAAACGTCTCTTATAAGAGAAAACAATGATCTTCATGTTATTTATTTATTGATTGTTTAAATTGATTTTTAGAGAGAGAGAGAGAGAGAGAGAGAGAGAGAGGAAGAGAGAGGAAGTGAGAGATAGAAACATAGATGTGAGAATGCAACACTGATTGGCTGCCTCCTGCATGTCCCCCACTCACCAGGGATTGCAACCCAGGCATGTGCCTTGACCAGGAATCCAACCGACTGACTTCTCGATGCAGAGGACGATACTCAACCAACTGAGCCATACTGGCCAGGCCAATCTTCATATTATTAAGTACAACAGTCAATTCTCATATTATTTTGCTGGCAGCCAGAGCTGACATTTAGTCGCTCAATAGTAGATTAAAAATGGCCATGGATTTTTTTATACTCCTCACCGTGAGAGCTGAGATCTATGTCTCCTCCTATATTGTGGAGGTCACACTGCCAGTTTCAGGACCCAGACCTTAAGGCACAGGCACCTTTACCTCATCCTAAAAAATGCATTCCTTGCACTGAGACTACCGTGCTGGAGATGCCACTGTAGGCGCTCTGATAGACCGTTGCAGTTGAACTCAGCCTTTCAGACATCCCTGCTATGAAGCCAGACACGTGCAGGAAACTGTATTGGACTCTCCAGATCAGCCCTGCGCCAGTTAAACATCTCCAAGGATCTTAGTCAGTGCTCTGAACAGCAAATTATTTACTCATGAGAGCTCTGCCCAAATGATTGACCCACAAAATTGTGACTATATAGTAAACTAGAGGCCTGGTGCACAGATTCATGCACATTGAAAGGAAATTAATTAGAAGGTGGCCAGCAGGACAGGACTGGGTGAGACAGGCCGGACACGCCCTGGAGCCAACCTCTCATGGTTCCTCCCAGGCTGGCTGCTCCTAGGGTGGTGCCGGGGCTTGAAGGGCATCTGTGGAGTGAGCGGGGTCCCTCCAGCAGGTGGGGTCCCTTGGCCTGGCCTGCGGAGATCTGACCAAAACCGGCAGTCCAACATCCCCCAGAGTGCAAGAGGACACTGCAAAGTTGCTGTCACTTGGCAGTTCCTGCATTGAGCATCTGCCCCCTGGTGGTCAGTGTGCATCATACCTACCAGCCGGTTGGCAGGTCAGCTGGTTGGCCGGTCAGCTGGTCAGCCGGTAGGCCAGTTGCTTAGCCTTTTTTATATATAGATAGTTGCTGTCTGAACTGGCTAAGTTTCAAGGTGGCTTGATTCACAGTAATAGATATATGAAACACAAAGCCTTCTTTTTATTATAATTTCTTTACATTGCTTCCAAGAGCAATATTTTCTTGGTTTTCCTCCCACCTCATTGACAGTTTATTGTCTTTTTTAAAAATATGTTTTTATTGATTTCAGAGCGTAAGGAAGAGGGAGAGAGAGATAGAAACATCAATGATGAGAGAATCATTGATCGGCTGCCTCCTGCACTCCCCTACTGGGGATAGAACCTGCAACCCGGGCATGTGCCTTTGACCGGAATCGAACCTGGGACCCTTCATCCACAGGCAGATGCTCTATCCACTGAGCCAAACCAGTTAGGGCTAGTATATTGTCTTTTGGTTGGTCAATTTCTTAGCTGGTTTCCTTATTCCTCAATGTTCATGTCCCTGGACTGAGTAGTTAATGTTTTGATATGTGTGACTGTTATTTACATTGTAAGGAACACATATTTTCCTTCAGATAGCTATTTGATTTTTTTAACTTTTAAAAAATTATTTATTTCTATTGTTGACAGTATTACAGGTGTTCCCCCATCCCTCCCTGCCCCCCTTTTACTCCCACCCCAGGCCTTCACCACATATTGTCCATGTCCCTGGACTATGCATATATGCATATATATTCTTTGGTAATATCTTCCTCTTGCCCTACCCCTCCTCTCTGAGATCTGTTATTCTCTATGACTAAAACTATTAGTAATGCTTACAGAGAAGTGAGAGATATAGGCAATCTGTTACATTATGCTGTAAGCCTGACAGTTTTGTCAGCTCTGTGATTTGTAGTCTTGTGTTTTGATATCTTTAAATCACACATTTGCCTTTGCTATTTGATACAAAATATTAAAAATCATTTTCTCAAATATAAGTTATTAGTGGAAACATAAAATGGCTGTGATTTGCGTTTTGCTACTGATTGATGATTAGTGACATTGAGCATCTTTTCATATGTTTATTGGTAATCTGTATACCCTTTGGAGAAGTGTCTAGGCAGGTCCTTTGCCCATTTTTAAAATTGGGTTGTTTGTTTTCTTGGTGTTGAGTTGTATGAGTTCTTTATAAGTTTTGAAAATTAACCCCTTGTCAGATGTATTATTGCTGATTATGTTCTCCCACTACGTGGATTGTCTTTTCATTTTTTTGATGGTTTCTTTTGCTGTGCTAAAACTTTTAGTTTGATGTAGTCCCATTTGATTACTTTTTTTGCTAGTTTTCTTTGCCTGAAGAGATATATAAGAAAAAATTATTGCTATGAGAAATACCTGAGATTTTACTGCCTATGGTTTCTTCATGACTTACATTTAAGTCTTTAGTCCATTTTGAGTTTATTCTTGTGTATGGTGTAAGAAGGTGATCTAGTTACATTTTTTGCATGTATTTGCCCAATTTTCCCAGCACCTTTTATTGAATAGACTGTCTTTACCCCATTGTATGTTCTTGCCTCCTTTGTCAAATATTACTTAACCATAAGGTGTGGGTTTCTTTCTGGGTTCTCTATTCTGTTCCATTGATCTATTGCCTGTTTTTACACCAGTACCATGCAGTTTTGATTACTATGAACTTGTGATTATAGTTTGATATCAGGTAGCATGATTTCTTTAACTTTGTTCTTCTTTATCAAGATTGTTGAGGCTATTCAGAATTTCTTCACACCTGTCAGAATGGCTATCATCAATAAATCAACAAACAAACCTTGGTAAGGATGTGGAGGCCTCATGCACTGTTGGTGGGAATGCAGGTTGATGCAGCCAAACCTTATTTACAATAGCTATGATTTGGAAGCAGCCCAAGTGTCCATCAGTAGATGAGTGGATAAAAAAGCCGTGGTACCTTTACACAATGAAATACTACTTGCATGTAAATAGAATGAAATCTTACCTTTTGTGACAGCATGGATGGACCTGGAGATTATTATGTTAAGTGAAATAAGCCAGTCACAGAAAGACAAATACCATATGATTTTGCTTACATTTGGAATCTAATTAATAAAATAAACTAACAAATAAAACAGAAACAGATTAATCGATACATAAAACTGACAGCTGTCTGAGGGGAGGTGGGCTGGAGGGCTCGGTGAAAAAGGTGAAGGAATTAAGGAGAAAATCTCCCAGATACAGACTACAGTATGGTGATTGCCAAAGGGAGACGGGGTGGGGGAGGTTGACAAGGGCAAAGGGGAGATAAATAGTGATGGAAAGAGACTTGACTTTGGGTGGGAAAAACACAATGGAGTATGCAGATGATATATTAGAGAACTGTACACCTGAAACCTGTATGGTTTTATTAACCAATGTCACCCCAATAAGTTTAAGTAAGAAAAACATAAAATTGCTATATCTTTAAAACAGAAACTTTTCTCTTATTTAGATACTAGAGGACCAGTGCACGAAATTCGTGCATGGGAGCGGAGGGTGGGGGGGTCCCTCAGCCTGGCCTGCACCCTCTCCAATCCGGGACCCCTCGGGGCTGCTTGCTTCTAACCGCTCACCTGCCTGCCGGCCTGATTCCCCTAACTGCTCTCCTCTGCTGGTCTGATCCCCCTAACTGCTCTCGCCTACTGGCCTGATCCCCCTAACTGTTCTCCCCTGCTGGCCTGATCACCTCTAACCACCTCTGCCTCAGCCCTGCCACCATGGCTTTGTCTGGAAAGACATCCAGAAGGTCGTCCGGAAGATGTTCAGTCTAATTAGCATATTACCCTTTTATTAGTATAGATGCCACCTTGTCCTTAAAATGCAGGTTGTTAGCAGGTTTTCCTATCATGGAAGGGGAGCCCGCAGTAGCAACCTGGGTTCTGACCAGGGCTTATGCACTCGTGCTTTATCTCAGCAGATGAGATTCCTAAAAGAAGGCTCTTGGATGTACCTTGAACATTTCTATCAATTTTGCCAAATCATCCTCCAAAAATGTTGAACCACTTTAAACTCCCACCAGCAACCATGCGCGTGCCCTCTGTCCTACTTTGATGCCAATATCATCGATTTCCCCCTAGAAGCTTCCCTCCCTTCAGCTGGGACTGCTTGGCACTTGAGCCAACCTCACTGTTCAGCCTGGGACTTGATTTCCTGAGATAGAATTATGGAGGAGGAAAAATAGTTTTTCTCTACCCTTCTGAGTTCTTAGCAGAGGCCCTTGTAATCAAAGACAGATTACCAAGAGAAAAACAAAAGTTCATTAACATATGTACCTAGTGTATATGTGGGAGATCCCAGGGAAAAATGAATAACTCCCCAAGGTGGCTTAGAATCCAGATTTAAATACCTTCTTTCTGGGGAGAGGGGACAGGAGATGTAGGCCTCTTAGAGGAGAGTAAATGATTTTTAGGAAAGATGAATGGGGGAGGGGGGGCAGCACAGACATAGTTTGTAACAACGTTTGGGTGTGATGTCAACTTCTAGACCCCTGTCCTGTGACAGGAGTCAGTCTTCGCTGGCTGATGACACTTCTCCCGTCGAGGGGACCTATGACATTTGAGCTCCTTTTTCGGGGTCCGATTTTAGGCAGATCAGAAGACTTCAGTGAAAGCCTCTCCTTGCATTTGCTGTTTTTCAAGCATCTGCAGCTCAAGATCATCAATATAACACACGGCATATGTTGGGGTGACCTGTTCTCTGACCTTCAGAATAAACCCAACAAAAGCTTGTTTCCTCTCTTAGATGATTTGCCACAGTAGTGTTATTCCCTGGAGACTGTATTCTGACCAGACCTTCTTGGGAATGTTCATAACATACCTTGTGTTTGTAGAAAGGTGTGGGCCATATCACGAAATAAGTCAGTTTTCTCAACTTGTGGAAAGGGAGATAAAGTTATGATAGTTTATCTCCTTTTCCACAGGTTTCCTGTGGGTGCCAGGCCCCCTGCAGGCTGTGTCTCTGCTCCTCCGGCCCCAGCGGCCCCAGTGCTGCCGCGGCTGCGGGGCTGGGAGCTGCTGGGTGCCAGCCCCCTGTGGGCTGTGTCTCTGCTCCTCTGGCCTCAGTGCCGCTGCAGCTGTGGGGCTTGGGGCTGCTGGGTGCCAGGCCCACCCTGTGGGCTGTGTCTCTGCTCTTCCAGCCCCCCGCGGCTCCAGCGCCACCATGCGGCTTGGGGCTGCTGGGTGTCGGCCCCCCTGAGGGCTTGTGTCTCTGCTCCTCCGACCCCGCGGCAGAGGCAACCAAGCAGTCCCAGAGGCCCTCTGCCTGCGGGTTTGGGCAGAATGCCTGCATCATCGCCATGGCGACAACGCAGGCATGGTGCTCCAGCAGCATTCATTTTTGTCAAGGAGTGACAGCAATTTGCATATTCCCTCCTATTGGCTGTGGGCACCGCCATCTTTGTCGTAGAGTGATGGGTAATTTGTATATTACTCATTTATTAGATAGGATGGTGTAAAGAAATATTTTCCTGATCTCACAACCTGATGAGGCTATTGACATGGAATTTTTGGACTGGAACCCGGATTCTTTGTTCGCCAAAGTTGAAGAATGAGTCCATGGACAGAAGATGGTACAGCAAAGGTGGAAATTTATTAAAGAACAAGTACAGACTCCCACATAGGGAGGGGGAAAGAGTCCCATGGAATGGACTCCCAAGTAGGGAGGGGGAAAGGGTCCCACTGAGTTCCTTTTCCCTATGGCTTATAAAGGCTGCAGATCCTGGTGCCTTGATATCCCCTCTGATTGGTGACTATTCCCTTAGACTGGTTACTATAGTAACTCCTGGGCTCAAAGTCAACCTCACATGAGACATGTGAGGTTCTCCCCCACCCCCTTCCTTATTGTTTTCCTATTCCCTTTGGGCTTTCTTCTTCTCCTTCTGGATGAAGGGCTTCCTTCTCTTTATTTTGTAAATATAGACCTTTTGCTGTTCCCAGCTCCCTCATTCTATGGAAATGCACCTGTTGCAGCTTTTCAGTTTCCCTATTCTATGGAAATATAGCTTCTGCTGCTCTGCAGCCCTGTGCTTCCTCCATAGTCCCCTTGATTTCTAAAATTTCCTAAAACCTGTCTTTTTTCCTTAAAAATTCCTATTTCACTATGATATGCTCTTATCACAGCAACTGTTATCACTTCATAACAGATTGATTACCATGCAAACTGAGTATTTTTTTTAGTCATTATTTTAAATATTATCTTTTTCTGAAAATATTTCTTGGCTCTGATTAAAATGTACTTGAGTCAGATATTTATAGTGTGAAAGGAAACATAGTTAGTCATTTTATAAAAGAATGAAAATAATGTAGGTTTCATAATTTCTTTTAAATTAATTTTTATTTATTTAAAAATAACAATATTCATAAAATTAATTTTTGGTGAAGTGTGGTTTTAAAAGATTACTGATGAAGTTATTAAAAATAATGAAGCGCCGGCTGGTGTAGTTCAGTGGTTGAGCATAGACCCATGAACCAGCAGGTCACAGTTTGATTCCCAGTCAGGTCACATGCCCAGGTTTCCGGCTTGATCCCCAGTAGAGGGCATGCAGGAGGCAGCCGATCAATGATATGCTCTAATCATTGATGTTTCTATTCCTCTTTCCCTCTCTTTCCTCTCTTTGAAATAAATAAAAACATAAAAAATAATGAAGTAACACACAATGTTTAATAAACATAAAAATTATGTTTATAGGAACATTTTTTTCTTATCTTACAATTGGTTGTTTATTGTGCATATATTATTCAGAAGTAAAACAATTCATTATTTTACAACAGAGGTTGTCAACTATGATCCTTTAGTTTAGGTTTATTATATATATTTTTGGCTCTGATAGTAGGACACTAAACTTTATCAAATTGAATCAATATTTCTGTGGCTTTCTAATGTTTCTCCAACTAGACTGTAAACTGCCAAATATATAGCCAATGAATAAATTTAAAAAGTAAACACATTGATTTATTTACTATAGGTACTCAAAGCATTAATACATGGTGTTTTTATAATGTGTGTGCTGTGAACCATAAAAATATACTTGCCAAAATGCCAAAAAGCTAACAGAAAACACACATAACACATAAATACACGAACTCACAAATTTTCCTAAGATATACGGAGTGATAGGAAGGGGCCTTACACAAAAGAGCACAAACCATGTGATTTAATTACTATAGGTAGTTCTATAACAGCCAAAATTAGCCTGTTAGGGGAGAAGTCAGAATGATGGTTTTATACTAATGGGCAGGGTAAAGATTGACTGGGAAGGATATGACAGAACTATTTGGATGAATGGCAATGTTTAATAGCTATTTGTATTACACAGCTGTATGCACTTATCACAATTTATACAATTGTATGATGAACAATGATACCATGGCACATTTGTGCATCAATTATATGTAAATATTACAGAACTGTAAACAAACACTGAAAAAAAGAAATGTAAACAAATAAAAAATGTAAATAAGTCTGACAGTTTTAGTTAATGATATGCATGCTAAAGTGTTTATGATTGTTTACTATAATATTTTCAACTTATAAAACATTTATAAATTTCCATGTGAAAATTCTTGAGAAAAATTTGAATCTTAATTTTTCAAACTGATTTCTCAAAATATTTTACATGAAATTACTTTTTCTGTTTTAAATATATGCAAAATCATAAGATATTAACATTATCAAAGGTTTGTTAAAATTATTTTAAGATTAGAATCTATATAATTTTGTGTCAGTTAAATTTTTTATTAAGTTTTCTCAATCTCTATTTGTTAAGAAAATTGATTTGGGTCCTTCAATAGCATAAAAGTAAATTAGAATGTTGTGCCATGAATCTATAATAATAAAAGCATAATATGCTAAGTAGACAGGACAGCCGAATGACCTTCTGGACATCCTTCTGGATGAAGCTGCCGTGGCAGGGGCCGAGGCAGAGGTGGTTAGGGGCAATCAGGCAGACAGGTGAGCAGTTAGGGGCGATCAGGCAGGCAGGCAAGTGGTTAGGAGCCAGCGGTCCCGGATTGTGAGAAGGATGTCCTAAACCAGCAGTCGGACATCCCCCGAGGGGCCCCAGATTGTGAGAGGGTGCAGGCTGGGCTGAGGGACCCTCTACTCCTCATGCATGGATTTTGTGTACTGGGCCTCTAGTTACTATATAAAAAATATAACTATATTTTTTATTTTAAAAACTGATATTTTAGCTACTCTACCCCAGAAAACTACTATTGTATGCATTCTTAAAATGATAGTACCGTGGCCAAAGTGTTTTATATAATTCATGACTCTCATGTAAATAGCTGGTTTACAAATATAATTCTCCTGAGCCTCAGGTACATACTCAGTGTGGCAAAAGTAGGTTTACAGGATAATTACTAAATAATAACACAAGAATAAACTGTTTTGCATGCTCACAACTGTACACCTACTTTTGTCCCAGTGTGTATTGGTATTACATTTATGAAAAAAGAAAATACTAAGTATGAATTTGTTCTGACAGGTCTGATTTGATTCATTGGTCTCTGATCAGCAAGAATGCAGTGTAGTGTTTTTTGTTTTTTTTTCTTGCACTGGCTTGTTAAAAAGCCATTGGACATTGGAAGCATAGCCAGACTTTTAAGCAACTAATCAGTTGCCTTAAGCGTGAAAGAAAATCAGTGTTAATAAACCAATGAAATGGTCCAGAAGAATGATGTGACAATTAATTTTATGTATTAAAGTGTCTAGGCTATGGTGCCTACTTGATTGGTCAAATGCCAGTTTAGATGGTGTTGTGAAGGTATTTTTTAGATGTAATTACCACTTAAATTGGTAGACATTGAATAAAGCAGATTATATTCCACACTGTGGTGGGCCTCATCCAATCAGTTGAAGGTTTAAGAAAAAAGAATGAGGCCCTGGCCAATGTGGCTCAGTTAGTTGGAGTATTATCCTGTACCCCAAAATGTCGTGGATTCAATTACCTGTCAGGGCACATATCTGGGTTGTAGGTACTGTCCCTGGTTGGGACACTTACAGGAGGCAACCAATTGATGTTTCTCTCTCTCTCTCTCTCTCTCTCTCTCCCTCTCCCTCTCCCTTCTTCTTTCTCTAAAATCAGTAAACATATCCTTGGGTGAGAATTTTAAAAAAAGAAAAGATTGAGATCCTGAGAAGGAAGGGATTCTGCATCCAGACTGCCTTTGGACTCAAGATTACAACATCAACTCTTCCAGCATTATGAACTTGCCAGTTCCATCAATCACAAGGGCCAATTCCATGAAATAAATCTCTCTATCTCTCTGTTTTTCTCTCATCTTACCAGTTCTGTTTCCCCAGGGAACTCTAGTGATTACAAATAATGAAAGGCTAGGGAAAAATGTGGCACAGGTAGCAGGACTTTCTCAATGTCCACATTTTGCATAAACCCCTTTTATATCTGCACTAATTTGAATTTGAAAATACTCTACCATAAGGCAAAGCTCTCAAAAAGTTGTATATAGTGCAAGAAGCAATACATACTGGTCTTTCAGTATAGCTCCTGAACTGGAGATATTCTGATTGAACACAGAGTGTTTAACAGGAACACTTTTTATATCCAACTTGGATTTGCTAGTAGTGTAAAGAATATAGACTGTCTTAGTCAGTTTAGGCTGATATAACAAAGTACCATAGACTGGGTGGCTTAAACAATAAACATTGTGAGAAATATAGTTCTGGGGGTGGAGAAATCAGAGATCAAAGTATCAACTCAAAGCAGTCTGGGAGTTATTATCAAGTTCTACCTCTTCCAATATCTAAATTTATTCAAGTAAAGAGTTCCACCTGTGTTTTAGACTTTTATAATTTTTTTGCCTAGGTTATTTTACTAGTCATTCTTTTTCTGCCTTTATGCTGAGGTGGTCTAGTTTACAGATAGTGTTGTTTTTCCTCTTATTATTCTGATCTTAGCCTCTTTTCTTTCATCAGCCGTATTCTATTTCTGTATTCTAAGAAGTAGACATTTTTTAGTATATAATTTTCAACTGCATTAGTAGATAATTTTACCATTTGTGTTCTAAGTAATAGTCTAGCAGATAATTAAAAGATGTAGGTTCTGGAATAAGAAATGTATTTCAGTCCTCTCTACCACTTTGTTGCCTGATCTGAGTGAATTGGACAAAATTCATAATTCCTCTAAGTTTCAGTTTTTCTATCTCTAAATATGTAGTCCTACTTCATGCTGTTGAGATGACTACAAAGGTGATGAGGTAATGAATGAAAGATACTTATTTACTACAGTTCCTGATAGAAGGGAGTGTTTAATAAATGCCAGCTGTTGTTATTTAATTGAGAATATAGAGAAGGGTTTGCTCTCATAGATTATTTCAATTTTTAAAAATCTTACATTGACCAATTTAAATTTGCTTTTATAAGGAAAAAATAATTGACCTTAACTCTTAACTTGACTAACTAGAGGTAACTTATTCATTCTTGCAAATATTTACTCCTTTCCATATCTCCTTCCAATACTTGTTTTCCTCGAGTCTAGACCTTTCTTTGTTTCATCTTTAAATAAACAAATCTTGGAAATTTCCCCCCTCCAAATGAAGTATAAAATGATTTTAACTCACTTCTAAAATTCTTACTAGTAATAATAGACCTTAAAAGATGAAAATATGTACTGAATAACTACATACTACTTCTACAGTAGTTGAATCATCCAGCAAAATACTAGGTAATTTCATTTTATTATAACAACTTAACAATCAAAAAACTTGCCTCTAGACTTCTGGTTATTGTTATATTTATTGAATATAAACTTCTAAGTAGTTGTCTGAGGATACCATTTAAATTTATTAAATATGATTTGGGGCCTTTTTCTTATGTGAAGATTATTTAGGTTCACAATATGTACATTGTTATATGGTTATAAAAGAGTTCTAGAGAACAGTTTTGAAGGAAATAATGACAATATTTTCTTCTGCTTTATTTAATGACATCAAAGTTTAACTTAACATCCGGTATTATTTTTGGTTAAGAAAAGGCATTATGTTAAAAATAATTGGGGCAAAATCTGTGTGATTAAGTCCAGAACACGTAAAAATGCATATATGTTTTGAATTTTATACTTGGTTTAAATTTTTTAAAAGTTGATAATGGTATATGTAACTAATAGTGTGAAAATGATAATTTGATCATGGTGTGTTTTCATAAGGTAAAACATACCTTATTATATAATTAAGAATTTGCATATTATAATTTGTATCTTTAGGAAAATTACATTTAGCTTTTAAAAGTTTTGTTGTTAAAAGCAATGTGTCACTAATTTAATTTATACAGTTTTCAATTACTCAGTATTTAAAATAAATCAGGTTAATTCATGAGCAAACCCTTGCAATTTCAAATTGTTTATAATACATGAAAATACATTTTAACCTGTTATGTAGATCATGTTGTAGAACTCATGCAAATAATGGTTGTTATTGACTTAAATTTAATCTCTGGTTATCTCAGCCTATTTCATCCAGTTACCAATTATGACATAAAAGCTTTCAACAATAAATTTACAAGGTTCTTTATTCTATTAGTTGGCTGTCATTGTGGTCTTTCAGAAGTAATGGTCCCTATGTTCTCTATAATATCTATATTTCAACAAGTTACTTATATGCACCATAGGAAAATAGAATGTACTTTTGATGAAGAATATCTTTCACTTGAGGACATCAATAAGCAGTATATATAGTAATGTCAATCCAGAACCATGTGCTAAGAGGATGTTTGTTAAATGTCATATTTAGAATAGAGAAGGACCTCTTCCTGTATCTCAGAATGATTTATCAAAGCTCACAGCAGCCACACTACTTGCAATGTTTATTATATTTATACCAGTCCAGATGTTTTACTAGAAGAAAGATCGTTTAGTTGATTAATCATTATTATTCCCTTGAAGAATAAGATCAGTCCACCATTGTATATAAATCTTTAGTGTGGAATTATGCCAAGCTTATAAGCTATAAATTTTTATGTAATGAAAATCTGTAAATTGAAACAAAAACATTCATCTAGTTAGTCTACATTTTTATATAAGTATACAATTATGAATAATTATTTTAATTTAAAAGATATTTATTTCTTTAGCGATGTTTTATAGAATATATTAAAGTGATACATTTTAAATTCATTGCTTTAATGATGAGTAATCAGACATTGAGTTAGCTTCACACAAAAACATATTCTGATAGTTACCAACAAATGTTCAAACAGCTAGAAATATGGAAATGGAAATGGATTAAAAACATGGGGTTTGGTGTCAGACTAACCTGGCTTCCTTCAGTTACTATGTAACTTTGGATAAGTATCTTAACATCTCAGAGCCTAATATTACTTATTTGTAAAGTAGGCATAAAAAGACATACCTCATCACAATATTTTCCCAATTAAATAAGGTATCAGAACAAAAGCTCATCATGGTAAATTAACTCAGTAAATTTGAGTTTATTTTCCCCATCATTTGACTAGAAAAATTTAAAAAAGCAAAAACATCAATAGGAAAACAAATCTCTGAGTATAAACAATTTCAGATTATTTTATCATTTAGCAATACTCAGAACTGGGCCTTTTCCTCTGTACACTCAAATTTTAATTTTGTCCCCTTCCCAGAGTAACCAATGCAATCACTTTGAACAATGTTCTTGTTCAAAACCAATTAAAATAATTGCTTAAGCTAATTATTTTGCAGCCAGTCTCAGAACTCCAGGCTATGGCAGGTATGTCTAATTGTGTAGTTTGTGTCTATAGTCCTCTCTTTCTAGAAACCACACATCTCCAGATTTGCATGTGGTGTTCCTATTCAGTCATGAATGACATTTGGATGACCTGTTCTCTGCAATTTCTATTAAATTCATCATACAGAAGAGCTCAGATCTACCACTATTAGCACTTACATCCTTGGTGTTTTGAAGATAAAAGCACTATTTAGTATGGGGCTTCTAAAATTCATTTGTTTATACCGTTCTGATTTTTGTTGTTGAGAAGTTTTAACAATGCATGTTTAAATTAAAATATGTCTTTGCAAAGACCAATCTGCAGGGTCTATGATTGATCCATTAATCACAAGTTAAATTGTTTACAGTTCTGATCCTCACAAAGGCAGGCAAGTTATGGGAATCCCACCTATATGGCCAGAGGAGGTTCAATCCAGTGCAGTTGCCCTAATGAATTGGATGTGGCTGGACTAAGTCCTAGTGTCATCAGAGAAGAGTGTGGGTGAATGGGAGTGGGGTTCTTTTTAAAAAAATATATTTTTATTGATTTTTTTACAGAGAGGAAGGGAGAGGGATAGAGAGTTAGAAGCATCAATGAGGGAGAAACATCGATCAGCTGCCCCCTGCACGCCCCTACTGGAGATTGAACCTGCAACCAATGTACACGCCCTTGACTGGAATCAAACCCAGGACCTTTCAGTCCATGGCCCGATGCTCTATCCACGAGCCAAGTGGGTCAGGGTGGGAGTGGGGTTCTTGAGGTACTGCTAGAATAGCATTTCTGGAGGCCCCCACGGGAGGATGAGATATGGTAAAAAGCTTTATTTCAATAGAATTACATCCCTTCAGTAGAGCTAAAAGCAAAGCCAGTGTCCAGAGTTTCTTGCAGCTGGGTCCAGCTCAGCATCAGGCTAGCTGCAGTCCATCAGTCCATTGTGTGTGGGGTCCACATGCCACGGGCCATGAGAGCCCTGCAAGCCAGGAGTCAATCGCAGCAGACCAAGAGCCAAGAGCTAAGAGCACAAGAGCCAAGGGAGTGCACTCCCTACTACAAGAGTCCCAAGAGAACCAAGAGCCAAGAGGGCCAAGAGAGCGAATTCCTTTGTTTAGGGAATTAAGCATCTCAAATCTTCCTGCTTGCAGTGGCACGCCCATTTTGGCCAATGACTTCTGTTCCCAGGTGTGACTGACTGGAAACACCTTTGCTAGTCTCCCCACCTTCACTGGCACTGTGTCTATCTTCCTCCCTGTCCAGTCCCTTCCCCTACCAGGATCTGTGGGGAATACACCGGTGGCTTCCTGGAGAGTAAAGCTGTGGCTTCCTGATGAAGCTGCTGCCCAAATAACATGTCTATTATATTTGGCCTTCCCTTTGCTCCTTTCCGATTATTAATAAATAGATTAATTACAAAGGTATCACTAGTAAGTCATTTGCTGACAGAACTGGCAGCTTTCACTTCCTGTCAGCAAGTAGCATGCCTGCCTTGGCAGTCTGTCTTCCTGAGACTGAAGTCCAGGTAATCCATCCAGACTGCTGAGACCCTTGGCACCTTGCCTAATCCCCATGAAGTACTAGTCCCCAAAGTCAGATTTCCCTCCTGCCTGTCTCAGAGATCTCAATGGCTTCATAGCTGAGTTTATTTGAATAGTGACCATAGCAGAGTTCTGTTCCTGTGTGGTTGTGTTGTCCTTATTTGTTTTTAGGTTGGTTCATTTATTATTTGTGAGATGAATGACAGAAAGAATTGGATTATCTCAAGGAGGTTGCATTCAAAGACCACTGCTGCTTCTAAGCCAAATTTGAAAAACATAATTCTACTAATTGACAAATCAAGCGTATATGGAGATAAATTTTGGGGTCATTATATCTACAGTCTCCAAAGTAATGTGCAGAGAAGTGTACAGGATGATTTATCAGCATATGAAAAATATTAAAATTCTATTTATATTAATTTTTAATAGAAAAACAAGAAAAATGAAGCTGTAATAAAATCAACCACATGAGTTAATATTGGTTCTCTCAAATAGTCCTTTATTTACTTGATTACTTGCCTTGTGAGTTATGTGAAAGGAAAGCCATGTCACATATTGCAGCTTTTGTGGGCTTAGTTAGATGGGTGCTGATACGCTATCTAGCAAAACATAAAATACCCTCATAAAATAGACACGGCTTAAAAAATCCTTTAAGTAAACTCTAGGTTGAAATGATACTAATAATGCAAGAGTTAGAATAAGAACTATCTAATATTGGTTTGTAAAAAGGCTATTATGACAATAATTTCAACATTCGATATTTTTTTCTGCATTTTCATTTCTTAATAGCAGAATAAAGGGGCTTACTAGTATATAACCAGATATGTTACCGGTGGAACGAGACCTTTGTTCTTGTCTTCTTGTAGGAAAGATTTCAATCAAGAGACCAAGTATAGAAAAGCAAGCAAGAAGACTCTTAGGACAGTGAAACCAGGAAGGGCATAGAAGAAGCAACAGGAGAGCCCAGGCTGGGCTGCTTTGGCTAGCGGGGAAGTCAGAGAAAAGGGGGCCTTGGAGACAGGTTCAAGGGGTTAGCCTTGGACAAGTTGCTGCTGCCAATTGCTCCTCTGGTTGCAAATTTCAAGGGGTCCCTTGAAATTTCATAGATACATGCCTGTGGGGGACGATAAAGGGGTAGGGAAGGGCAGATAATTCTGTATATACTTCCTCAGAAAAGTCACCCAATTTAACTTTCCTTTTTCCTCATTTATAAAATGGAACTATCATGATTGCCATTTATTGAATACCAACCATATGCTAGCACTCACCATATATTATCTATTTTATCCTCACAAGAACCCTTTTGTATAGCTATTGTTATTTCCATGTTTCAATTAAAAAAACTGAGGTTTGCCTGGCCAGTGCTGCTCAGTGGTTGAGCGTCGACCTATGAACAAGGAGGTCAGGGTTCGATTCCTGGTCAGGGCATATGCCTGGGTTGTGGGCTTGATTCCCACATGCAGGAGGCAGCTAACTGATGATTCTCTCATCATTGATGTTTCCATCTCTCTCTCCCTCTTCCTCCTTCTCTGAAATCAATAAAAATATATTAACAACAATAACAACAACAAAGCCCTGAGGTTTGGTGATCATTCATGGTATGTGACTAGTAGTTAAGACTTCAAGTCATTTGAGTCTAGCTTTAAATTTGTTACGACCTCCCTTGTAATGCATTTTATTGCTGATATTTCAAGAGTTTTACTAAGGAAATTGAGATATTAACTTAAATCTTGAATTTTCTAAGAATAGAATGCACACACTGCAGAATAGGAGAGCAGATGCCTAACTGAAAAACAGATCTGCCAGATTTCTCTGCGTTTGAACCCAAAGTGGACTAAGGTCAAGAAACATCTGTGTTTTCATCACAGTTATATTACTTTATACAAACATTGTACCTTTTTTTCCTAGTAATTTCTAAATGTGGAAACTGGCTTGGTGATTTTCTTCTCTTCACCTTGAAAAGGTTCATGAACGCCTTTCACTTCCACACTGTGCCTTCACTTGCCTTTTCTGAGACCATACATCTTAGCAGAAAGATTACATGGTTGGAGGCAGGCAATTGTGGCTTTGAATCAAGAAATCTGCTATACACTCTGAATCTGAATTTTCCTATCTACAAAGTGGGGTTGATAATCTTATCATCAAGGATTGTTTTGAGGATTAAATGGGGATTAAACAAATAGTATGTAAAAATGTTAAATATTACAACTCTACAATTCTGAAATCCAAAATGCTTTAAAAATAATAAACTATTAGCAATTCACTTGGTGACAATATCTAACCTGAATTGATATAAGTCTATTCACAGGGTGAATAATATATTTTCCACTGCAAATATTTTCCCCTTTGGCGGTTGAACGACCCTTTCACAGGGGTCGCCTAAGACCATCCTGCATATCAGATATTTAAATTATGATTCATAACAGTAGCAACATTACAGTTATGAAGTAGCAATGAAAATAATTTTATGGTTTGGTCACAACATGAGGAACTGTACTTAAAGGGCCAGAAGGTTGAGAACCACTGCTCTAGAGGACATATGACATAAGATATGGCATATGCATCGTTTAACTTTTTCAAGACCTCAAATCCAGAATTCCAAAAAAACATCTGGCCCTAAAGCTTTAGAAAAAGTATACGGGCATATTATATTGTCATTAAATATAATAAAATTCTAGATTAAAACCTCTATGTAAGACATGAAACTGCTACACGTAGTCATACTGTTCATTAAGTTTACACTGAACTGTCAAGATTTATATTAAAACACTTTTGACTTGAGGTGACAAAATTATTGTTATACATGACTTGGTAAATTAATATGACCTTTTCAAAGCTGAAGAAATTGTTATAGAAAGATATATTTAATTTTAGCAAAATTAAGTTAAACATTAAGATCATAGTTGAGACTAAGAATCCTTAATTCACTTCCTTTGTGTTCAGCTCCTTGATTAGACATTTCCATTTTTAGCTCAAGTACTTGAGGAAATGATTAGTTTTACAAAAGGATCTCATTGAATGCAAGGAATAGCAGCCAGTGTTTTCTATTTTTTTAAATTAGGCATGCAAAGTAAAATTTTGGAGGGGAATGTTTGTACTTGACCCTTCTATTTGCTATTTGTTTAGAGGAATTTGCTCTAGCAGATAGTTTGGAAATATAGGTTATAAGAATATGTGTGATATGTAAGAAAACACACATATGCAAACCTACGTATTTATGCTTTTTAGCCATCTAGTGGCTTCAAAATAAAATTCATGGCCAAAGTAGAAATCACTATGTTATCCTAACTACTGCTATGGAATGCTTATTTGTTAAATTATAGAGTTTTTGTTTTTTAAAAATACTTTAACAATTATTTAGGAATAGTTTGATGTTGTTTCACTTAGCAAATCCTGCTTTCAAATTTTTATAAACTGTACCTACTCACTTTACTCCTTACTTCTGATGGACAAAAATAAAGTTAAACTGCCATTTTAACTTAGTGTCACAACATACTGTAGTCTATGTCAGTGGTAGACAAATGTTTTGCTTTTTTTTCTTATGCTAAAATATCTGCCTTTCCCGTCATGGGATTGTTTTGGATGAAAACAGAATCTCAGCACTGGTTTGACTCAGTATGAAAACAGTAAAATAGAGTCATGACTTAGAATTTATACTCTCCCATCATTAGACTTATTATTTTTGTAGAGAATATCCTATATACCACGCAGTTTCATATATTTTATAACATCAAACACCCAAAATCATGTTCAAAGATAAAAAATAAAGGGTACTTGGATTATTTTCCAGTTTGGAGCCCTTATTCTATTGCTGAATTCTTGATCTTGCCTAATGAAAGATTTACTCTACCCCTTACATTTATCCCTTATTTTGTGGTTTGTTAGATTTTGTGTGTGTATGTGTGCTTTTTATAACTTGGCGAGCTTAGGTTCTCAGAGATAAAAAGAACTAGAGATGCCACACAATCTTTTTTAATTCCCTAAAAGAATCTGCTATTCTTTACTCTTGTGGAGTAGCTATATTAATAAGTCAATAAAAATGACGTTATTTGCAGTGAGTCAAGAGTTTTTGGATATGGACTCCTCATTGTGTGATGAACTCAATTTATCTTTAAATGAAACAGAAAAAGAATCTTGTGACACAATCTTTATGTTTATTAATGTAAGCCAATCTAACAAAATTATTGTTTTATTCATTACTAACCAGTTTTTTAGACCATAACCAAAAACATGTTGACTTATAAGTTTGCATTTATTTCTTAGCCACTATCTTTGCAAATTCCTGAGAATTATATGTGTGTCCAATGTGGGGATCGAAAACACTTATTTTGTCCTGTGTAGGCTTCTGGGTCATATTATTTTGAAGCTACACTTATGTGACCAGTCACATCAGTTAATGTCACTGAGTTTCTTTCTCTTAAAAAGAGAACACTGACTAGGTTCTATTGCAAACATTAGATTCCAGATAAAAAGGAACTAAAAACCTTCCTATATTTTGTTCCAGCAGTTGCTATATAGGGAGTGAATAACTATTTTATTGATCATCTTATACATTCTTATCTTTACCCACTGCTACAGGACCATGCCTCAGAAACAGAACTAAACAAGAAACAGAACTAAACATTTGTTACAGCAATTTTAAAGTTTTCAGCGGAGTTAAGGGCTATAGTCTTATAAGTTCTCTAAATGTGTATTAATCTAGTGAAAGACTTCTTTTTTTCTTTTTACTCTTAGAATTTGGAGTTGTAATAATACATCCTTTTTCTTGGGATAACAACTTACCATAAAAGGATGTTCTTTAATGATTTTTCCGGAATAGAAAGACTGTCTGATATCTTGACGCTTTTTTTCTTTTCTAATGTCTGAAATGTCAATAGATTATGAATAGTAATTAAAAAACACATTTCATTGTTACAAGTTAAATTAACAGGTGCCTTTTAGTAGAAAATAAACTTTCTTTAGTGTCATTGTAGATATGATTCCTTTTTAAATTGCATAATGGGAATTTTAATCTTTATATGTCAGTTGAGATTAAAGTATTACATTGAATTACATAACACTTTTAAAAGTTGGAAAGCTAAACTGTTTTATTAGGAAATTTTACATTTGAACTACTTAATCTATTTTACAAAGAATTTACATCTAATTTCTTGAAAGAATATTACCTGTGAGCTAATCCTGTGAATTAGAGATTTATGCTCATGGTTTCTTGGCATACTAAGGGATTACTTGACTGGGATTAGTTTGAAGATTTAGCAAAAAGATACATAGAAAAGAAATTTAAAATATAATGCCTCCATTCAAATGGGGCAGAACATGGCAAGTCTCTACATTGTAGGTGAACAAAAGGATTCAGGAAATCAGAACTCTATCTAGGAAAAATAGATACAAATTTAGAAAGTAATCATCTTGGAAGGTTTTCCCAGCTTGTCTAAAAAACAAGTCTCTTCATCTAATTACAGGAGGGAAAAAATAAAGAAGAAAGAATTTGCAATACATGTAGAAGACTGTGGCAAAGGACAAATACAATTATTGTCCCTTTGAAAAGCACTGAAATAATTTGGGACATAATTTACTCACTAATTATAGCCAGTTAATAATATCAGAGACATATTGATTGGCAGAAGGCTCAGCTACAAGGTGTTCAATGCTATGTATTCCTGCTGAGCTAATTAATGCACCTCCAGACATCAGCCACGGGGTCTTTTTTCAACAGAAGGGTATTCCCGTTCTCTGTATCCTTTGATTCCTCAGTGCTTGAACATCTGAGTGCAAAACTGAGCACTGAGATTGTAGGGTCGGCAGCACCTGTTACACATTTCCCACATCCTCTTCCGCTAAATAGAATAGTTTCAGAAGCCAAGTGTGAGAGTGAGACATTTGGTAACAGACCACCAGTGCTGTCATTTGGGCATTAAAATAATCAACTTATTTTTTTTAACTTTAATTAGCTTGTTTTTTTCTACTCTAATATTAATTGAAATTTGAAATTTAAGACAGACAGCACTAAGGATGTCCAACTGCTGGCTTAGGCCCATGGGAAGTAGGCCTAAGCCAGCAGTTGGACATCCCCTGAGGGCTACCGGACTGCTAGAGGGTGCAGGCCAGGCCGAGGGGACCTCCCCTCTCAAGTGCACAAATTCCATGCACTGGGCCTCTAGTAGCCTATAATACATGGAAAGTAGGCATGTGTCATCTAAAATAATTATGATAATTTTGGTGATGCAGTAACATAAGAAACTTTTACATGTTATGCAACATACTGAGTGGTTTCACTTGAGAGTCTAAATTTAGTTGTTTAAAATGCAAATTTGGCCCTGGCTGGTGTGGCTCAGTTGGTTGGAGTCTCCTGCCCTGTACCAAAGGTTCAATTAGATTCCTAGTCAGGACACATACCTAGGTTTTGGGGCTCCTTTGGGAGGCAACTGATCAATCCATGTATCTTTCTCACACTAATGTTTCTCTCTCTCTCTCTCTTCTTCCCCCTCTGAAAAAAAATCAAATGCAAATTTTGTTCAATATTTGTTATTTATTAGAAGAATGTAATGTATGACAAGGTAGGACAGAGGTTGTTACCTGAAATAATTTTAGAATTAGGGATACTTTAGCTTGAATTTTAGTTCCTGCATTCACCAGGTAGGCAAATTAATATCTCAGTTTCCTTCTCTGTGAGATGGGAATAATAAATCAGAAGTTGTTTTGAGGATTATATTAGGTGCTATGTAGTGCTTAAAGTGACTAGCACATGGCAAGTACTTTTAATGCAATAACATAAATGTGATGATGTTAAACATAGTTTAAATAATGCACTTATAATTAGTTATAATTAATACAATTATATGATATAAAATAATATAGTATATTATATTAGCTAGTATTTTAATTTTATTTTGATGGCATGTTACAATAACATTCCTTTAAATATGTCAATTTTTATATATATTTTATAGTACAATATAACATACTATTAACATACCCTACTCATATAATGTAAAATCATATAAAATATCTATATATATAAAAGCCTAAGCGACTGTCGCAACTGAAACAACCGAACGGACGACCGAACAGGCTTTGTGGAGCAACTAGGCCAGCAGGGGGGTTAGTGAGGGACGACCAAACGACTGAGCAGCAGGCTGCATGAGGCGACCAGGCTGGCAGGGGGTGCTGTGAGGGGTGACCAAACAACTGAACAGCAGGCTGCACGGGGCAACCAGACCTGTAGGAGGGACAGTGAGGGGCGACCAAATGACTGAACAGCAGGCTGAGTGGGGCGACCAGGCTGGCAGGGGGTGCAGTTGGGGGTGACCAGGCTAGCAGGGAGGTGCAGTGAGGGGTGACCAGGCTGGCAGATGGGGGCAGTGAGGGGCGACCAAGCCAGCAGGAGGGGCACTTGGGGGTGACCAGGCTGCAGGGGGGGCAGTGAGGGGTGACCAGGCCAGCAGAGGGGGAAGTTAGGGGTGATCAGGCAGGCAGGCAGCTGAGCAGTTAGGAGGCAGTGGTCCCGGATTGTGAGAGGGATGTCCGACTGCTGGTTTAGGCCAGATCCTGCAGATTGGGCCTAAACCGGCAGTCAGACATTCCCAGAGGGGTCCCGGATTGGAGTGGGTACAGGCTGGGCTGAGAAGATTCCACCCCCCGTGCGTGAATTTTGTGCACCGGGCCTCTAGTCTATAATAATAAAAGCGTAATATGCTAATTAGACTGGACGTCCTTCTAGACGACCTTCTGGATCAAGCTGGGTCTGTGAGGGAAGTCTGGGTCCCGAATGCCTGCTGGCGGTTGGAGGGAAGCCCGGGTCCTGGGTGCCAGAGGGAAGCTGATGCCAGCAGCCAGGGGAAGGAAGGCCTACTCTTGCACGAATTTCGTGCATCAGGCCTCTAGTATTTTATATTAAAATTCACTTATTAAAATTTAATAATATATACCTGATTAGTGAAATTAAACAAGATAAGAATGAAAAATAATGTGATATATTTTATTTATTTATTTTTTCAACAAAGTATATACTTGAAGCTTTTTACATCACACATTAGGGCTGGAAGTAACATGTAGACTTCATACTGCTATTCTCTGACCTTGGTGAACCTACAGAGGAAATAGGATATCTAAATTATAGAGGGAGAAAATAATGCATCACTTGCAACATCTAATTCTTTCTTCACGCTGAAATTCTCTTAAGCCCCAAGTGAGAACCAGTCTTCAATGGCCTCCACAAGCCCGGACTGAGATGTAAAATGGCAGCTTGCTCTGAGGATTCTAATGATAATTGTGAATTTAGCTACTCAAGAGGTCGAGAAAATACAGTCACAGTAGGAAGGGATGTTCCTCCAGGTGATTTCTGTTCTGTGAAGTCAGAAATTTCTCTCCTCAATGTAACTTTCATTTCAGCGGTTCTCAACCTGTGGGTCACGACCCCTTTGGCGATTAAACGACCCTTTCACAGGGGTAGCCTAAGACCATCCTGCATATCAGATATTTACATTATGATTCATAATAGTAGCAACATTACAGTTATGAAGTAGCAACGAAAATAATTTTATGGTTGGGTCACAACATGAGGAACTGTATTTAAAGGGCCAGAAGGTTGAGAACCACTGCTTTATATGAACCTTTTCTCTAGACTAGTTTGTAATATTTTAAATGATTTTTCTGACTTTCTCCTGAACTCACAACCTAAACTTCAAATTGCTATCACTGACTTTGATATGAAACAGATCTGAAATATGAAGTGTTGACAATTAATACATTAAAGTTCATGTTAATCTGCATTGGCATCGTTCTGGGTTTGTGGTATTTGTTAGACAACACCACGACAAGTCTTGGCATTTGGGCACAATAATCTCCATATTGACAACACTTATATCAGAGAATAAAGAGGATATAATACTTTATTCAAGGTTTCCTTTTAGTAAAACGTGATTTCTTTGTAGGTTTTACTATAAAATAACTTTCTTAGAAATCCATTAAAAAATGAAGGAGTGATCAAATATTTATCTGATATTCTAGCCTGTTATCGGGTTGGCAACTCTTCCCCACAGCTGCTTTGTATGTAAGACATATTTGTTATAACTGCAGATTCTTATCCACAGGAAAATAAGAAAATATTAAAAGGCTATTCCCAGAACATGATCACATTTGGCAGTCACAAGTACCCTCCAAATTCAGAATCAGCCAGCAAAGTAAATTCCAGGTAGTTGAAACCATGTGACTAGCTGGCATCTTTTTTCTTTTTAAATATATTTTTATTGATTTTCAGAGAGAGGAAGGGAGAGGGAGAGAGAGATAGAAACATCTAGGAAAGAGAATCAACAATCGGCTGCCCCCTGCACGCCCCCTCCTGGGAAACGAGCCAGAAACCCAGGCAGGTGCTGGGACCAGGAATTGAACTGTGATCTCCTGGTTCAACCACTGAGCAACCCGACCAGGCAAGCTGACATCTTTTCATAGATTAAGATTTAGAAAAATAAAATCTGATTTACTAAATGGTATTAAAAATTATGGAAGATTAAGACTCTCTATGGATGCGAGGCAGTGCTGGGAAAGATTCCACTTGGTTGTTCAGCTCTGATCTGGAGTGAATTTTCAGTACTCCGGCCAGTCCACTGTAGTGTTGTACCATCTGCCCACTGGGTTGTGTAATACTCAGACAAGGGGAAGTTGATCATAAAGACCAATAAAGGAGATAAAGAACCTCATTGTCTCAACAAGATATAATGAAAGTATACCAATCGCTGCATATGCTAAGCATTGTCCTGAAGTCTCTGACTGCTGTCATTCAATAAGAAACATCATTTCCGAATTTGATTGTTAACATTTATAATTTATAGAATGTGTCTTATGGAAGTCCCAATGTCTTTCAGTTCTCAAACTCCGCAAAAGTGTTACTTGTAAAGGATAAAACTCTTCAAAGTAATAGTGTCAGTAACACTAATATAACATAATATGTATTACCAGTGTAAGGTTATCTATCTATCTATCTATCTATCTATCTATCTATCTATCTATCTATCATCTACAGGGTGGGACAAAAGTAGGTTTACAGTTGTGAGTATGAGAAACACAGAGTGTATTCTTGTATTATTATTTAATTATTGTATTATTTTCCATATGAACAAATGTAAAACTACTTTGCCCTGCACTTTATATATATATTTTAAGTGTTTGTGAAGTATAAAAGACATAAGTTAATATAGTTGGTCTATAAAAATAATAAATAAAATGTCAAACATAAGTACAAAGAAAGTAATAAAATATTTCAAGTTATGCAGAAACAGATTCAGTGTATGTTGCATGTGGAAAACTTCCAAATATATAGAAAAAATATTACTATCATAGAGAAATGCTTCAATATGAGAATAACATTTTTTCTTTTACTACTGGGGAATAAAGAGCTGAATAAACAAAGTCTTAAAAAAAGAGAAGATACAAGAAGCTTAATGCACCAAAGGATAGATTTATTTATTGTTTTCCTTTCCAAAAACTTGCCCCACTTATGATTTTAAATAGACCACTAATTAGTGACTGTCTTTTATTTTTTAAAGTATATTTTTTATTGATTTCAGAGAGGAAGGGAGATAGAAACATCAATGATAAGAGAGAATCATTGATCAGCTGCCTGCTGCACATCCCACACTAGGGATTGAGCCTGAAACCTGGGCACGTGCCCTGATCTGGAATCAAACCTTGACCTCCTGGCTTATAGGTTGACCAGCTATGCTGGCTGGGCTCTGACTCCCTTTCAATTATATAATTTAATTGTCATAAAATAAAACTGAGTTAAAATATGTTACAACTTTAAAAACTGTTACATGTTCATTAAAATATAAAAAGGTGAGAATCTTCATGGGTTTTAGATCATGGGGAAGTGTTGATCAGTCAGAATTTTTCTGCCTTTTATTGATTGTAAGTGATGCTGAGGTTTTCCAACACAGATATCTGATCAGTTAGGAAGATGCACCCTTAAATGAAGAAGGGTGAATAGCGTCATAACTTGGAAACGTTTAAGGCCTTTTACTTTTACCTACTCTCACAAGATAGCATGTTACTGTCCCATGTAAGCTTTCCCATTGAGAAGAGGTCATTGTATGATACAATATGAAGATTGTGGGCTGATTGGGAAGCTGAGTTAAAAAAATAAATACCCTCATAACAAAACCACCTCTTGAGGGTTTGATTGCCATGAGCTCCCAACAATCATACAATAAGTAAAGGTACACATACATAATGAACACACACACACACACACACACACACACACACATGTGCACACACATGCATTTCAGAAACTTCCAAATAGGAAAGCAAACCCTAGGTGGCCAAAGGAAACCGTTCTAATTTAGAGCAATACAACATCATTTTAATAATGGAGTTCTAAAACAATAATGAGCTAAGTCAAGTATGGGCTAAGCATACATCAGGAACTAGCACAACAAAACGCACAGACATAGAGCATAATTGATGAATCTAAAATTTATACCAAACAAACCCATTTTCTACTTCTAAAAATTAATAATTAAATATATTTTATTTTCTATCCATTATCATATTAATTTTATTGTATTATCTTGATTGCACTATACAGTGTGATTATATTATACTCTTTTATTTGTTTTATTTTTATTCTGGATCAAATGAATCATTTGTACATGCTTTTGTATTCTTCAGGAGCTTAACTTTAGCTCTTTATCATAGTACTGAGTTATGTTTGTTGGATGAAATATGTACATAATTGTTCATCAAGCTACATATAGTTGAAGAAATTAAACAAGTATATTGCCCTGACAAAGAAGAAAAATGGTGCATCATTTGTTTTAGTAAACAGAGGAGTTTCATATAACTAGTCAGACAACTTAAGGAAATAGAGATATTTAGATAGCAACAGGTTAGAATGATTACTTCTAAATAAATAGCTGTTAACAACCATTTGAATAATAGATAATATCTGCTCTATTTGTTAATATTCATATTAAATATATTGCAACCATAAAACTTGCCAAATCTGCAGCAGCACCAAACTGTGTTGGCAATAAATTCTTCAAAGACCATTGAAGAGTAAGCATGGCTCATTATACCTTCGAGAATTGTTAACTGAGATGACTCACTGTGATAACTTGACAGATGGAAAAAGAAAAGACCCAGGGAGGTACAATAACTCCTGATCTCACACCAGAGACACTGAAATTACAAAGAATATTATTAGGGTTTTTTACTATATACACAAACTTTACATTTCCCTTGACAAATTTCTCCTACACTCTATTTTTTTAAAAAGTTATATAGTGGTATTTATGTGATATTATTTATTTTCATAACTATTCTTCACTATAAAATGTTTTGGACTTCACCATGGTGTGACTATTCCAGGTTCCGCTATCAGCAGTTCTCAACCTGTGGGTCTCGAACAATGAAAATACATCCTGCATATCAGATATTTACATTATGATTCATAACAGTAGCAAAATTACAGTTATGAAGTAGCAACGAAAATAATTTTATGGTTGGGGGTCACCACAACATGAGGAACTGTATAAGGGTCGCGGCATGAGGAAGGTTGAGAACCACTGCGCGGCTCACTAATGTGATGTGTTGTGGCTCAAAAGCAGAAACGATGTCTGTGTTGTTCACCTCCGGATCCCCATCGATTGGGATGGTGCTGGGATATTACAGATACGTGACCAATAGTTATGAATTCATATTGTTAGCTTCAGTCGCTGACTTGAACGTTTAAGGATACTATTTTTAAATATTAACACTATCTTCTGTGTAATGAACTCTATCTACATGATTTTTAATTGTTTGCCGCCTAATTCCATTTAGATTGCTCGTGTTTTGTGCTGGCACTTTTCCCCAAGTCTCCTTCCTCTCTTATTCAACCAGCTTTACATGTTAATCTTAATAAATGATAGGAATAGAAGTTAAGTAAGTAAAATACACCTTCAAAGTACCTTTTTCTTAGTTAATTAATACTTTAATAAAAAGGAGTTTAAATCTTCTTTTAGCTATGTTATTTGATTCTATTGCCAGGATTGTTTAATGACTATCTATAATTCATTATTAATCCAATGTGTTCATAAGCAAAATGCTGTATTCATAATCTATCATCATTGGTGCTGATAAGGGTTTGTAAAGCTAATGTGGCATGTTCTCATGCTCTGACAGAGGAACATCACCCCTGCCCTGGAGATATTGAAAGGTGCCCTGAAAAAGTCTGTTCAGTGTTTCTTTGTTATTATCCCACCCAAGTACCGAGCTCAGTGTTTATAGTTATCAGTGCTGTTGAAATAGCCAGGAGGGCTGATCAGCTTAATTGGAAAATGTGACTTCAGAAAAGTTGATACCTTCTCTTGGAAACTGAATTGCATCAATACACTTCAGGGTGTGGTTCAAAACGTATTTGACATTTACCAGGCCACACCTGTAAATTATTTACATAGTCTATTTTCTGTTGGTAAAGTCTTGCTTGACTTGTACCACAAGCCCTTTTTGTAGGATTCCTGTCTTAGCAATTAGCGTAGAGTCTACTTAATGTCAAATTAACAACCTGCAATATTTGAGGAACGATTTTAAAAGATGAGCAACCTCAAATAAGAAAGTCAGTATAAAGTGCTAGGATAGTAAACTCTGACGTCAGAGTCTCCGGGTTTAAATCTTCCTTAATCATGTGTTACCTTTCATGACACATTACCTAACAGCCTACTGCCCCTGTTTCCTCGTCTGTAAAAAAGGAGATAATAATTAACTAAATCTCAGGACTAGTGTGGGAGTAAATGAATACATACATGTGAAGGTACAGATACATATTAATATTAACAGCTCCCATAAATATTTTTCATTTTGATGATTAATATATTAATTCTTGATCCTTTTGATGCACAAAAGACATTCAAAGATGATCCTTTCAACACTCTGCTGAATTCTTCATCTCCAATACACTTGTCCTTCAACCTATTTCAGCCACACAGTCTCATGGTGACACTGCAGTGTCCAATAGGGTAGGCACACACATGTGGCTCTTTGTATTTAATTTCAATTAATTAAAATTAAATACAATCAAATTTTTATCCCTCATTTTTACTAACCATATTTCAAGTGTGCAATAGCCCCATGTGGCCAGTGGCCATTATATTGTACAACCCAGAGATAA
The DNA here is from genome assembly GCF_000147115.1 of Myotis lucifugus. Classification (NCBI taxonomy): domain Eukaryota; kingdom Metazoa; phylum Chordata; class Mammalia; order Chiroptera; family Vespertilionidae; genus Myotis; species Myotis lucifugus. The sequence continues at coordinate 2,226,017 of NW_005871099.1, read as the reverse complement.
ACTATTCCTAGCATCACTGACGATTTTATTAGATTGTACAGCTTGCATTCAATATCTTTAATCCACCAACCATAGTTTCATGCATTCTACTCTTTTATCAACACCTATCTTTCTAGATCACTGTTTGTTTTACTGATTTCAACAATATTTTTACCCTATCCGTTACTCTAATTTATCAGTTCTCAAATTTTTTAATTTCAGGAACACTTTATAAAATTATGAGGATGCCATAAGTCTTTTATTTATGTATGTGATATCTAGTGTTTTTATTGTATTATAAATTAAAAGTTAAACATAAAAAAAGTATTTAGAAGTTTGTTATAAATACACTAGAGGCCCGATGCACGAAATTTGTGCAAGGGGCTTGGCCCCTGCTGCCACCGCAGCCGCTTCCTCTGCTTCAGCTTCCACCCACCAAGGCAGCTGCCTGGACCCTTGGAAAGGATGTCCAGTCTAATTAGCATATCACATTTTTATTATTATAGACTAGAGGCCCAGTGCATGAAATTCGTGCGTGGGGGGGTCCCCTCAGCCCAGCCTGCACCCTCTCCAAAACGGGACATCCCTCTCACAATCCAGGACTGCAGGCTCCTAACTGCTAACCT